>NC_061518.1:1695000-1715000 GCF_022379125.1 Scophthalmus maximus
TTTGAAATCAACTTTCCCAACTCCTGATTCAATTTAAGTTGGAGCCAGACGCCATTAAACTGTAATTTTGCTCTAAGAATAGTATCAGGGGGTCGCGTCTCTCAAAAAGCACATGGTTCACTTTTTATCTTTGTAAGATCTTTGGTCCGAGCCAAAATAAACACAATCAGTTTCTTGGAAGCTGTTTTTATTCCCGGCGTGATCCGGAGTGTAAATCCATCCCTCGTCTCCGCTTCCCCCGAGCAACGTCGCGCTCGCTCCCCCGATCAAAGACGCCGCACAGAGGGAACCATTGTTCCGCGGTGGAGTCGAGCACAAAAACAAAGAAACACTCATCACACCACACGTGTGCATGGGCACACACACACACACACACACACACACACACATTTAAATCTGATATAAATATCCTCCTTCATCTTTGCCTTCTCTGCCAAAAACAGGCGCGGCGCGACAATCTGAAGATGATATTGATCGGGAAAATGATTCCCTGTCACATGACGTGGTCATATGCTGAGCGACGTCATGAAGTGACAGAAACTGACGTTGCGCACAGGTCAAAAAAAAAAAAAGGAAAAAAAAGAAGCACATTTGGACAAAAGACACGACCTAAAGCTTTTATAGACAGAAACATATCTTGTGGTCTTATGGTAGGAATGACATCGCCACGACGTAAAATATATAGTGTAGTAATGCAGTGACGTGATGCATTAACACAATCTACGGCTAATCTAGATCAACCAATCGTATGGTTAACCGTCCGTGTCGTGGCTCCAGTTCAGCTGTCACACATCCGCGCTAGCGAAGCTACGCTAGCTCCGGTAACTGCGCGCCTCTCAAAATTCATTAACGGTCGTTTGCAGTTGAACGTTCTCGTGTTGGGACGACGTTCACGTGCAAACACCCGTTGTCACCGCGTCGTCTCGTCCAGATTGAGCCTCTCAATAATAATAATACCGCAACTTTACAACTTGGTTAGCAGCTAGCGTTAGCTTAGCAAACCGGCTAACGAAACATCAACATCCGGTTGTTTGGTGCTGCTGAAAAGTGCTTCAGGGTCACAATTTTCAACTTTATTTTCTCAAAATAGTATTTCAACTTTATGGTCGACATTTCGACTTTATTCTCGAAATGCAAGGTAAAAAATAAATCTTCCTCCTCTCACTTTTTTCTCATGCCTGGCGCTAATTGTCTTCCGTACGCGCCGCACGACACTGCGAGTGCATCACAACGACAACAACAAAGAGAGAAACAAGCTCTCGCCAAAATGGCTTACTGCCCCTTTAAGGGTGAAATAAAGAGGATTCTTCCCGTCAGTCGTCTGCTGTAGTTTTTTTTCCCTCCGTGGCTCGTTGTTAACTGGTGACGTCTCATCATCACCCTCTCCCTGAACGTCGCTGCACGGACCATCAACCAACTCCACCGCCCAGTGGGGTTTTTTTCTTCTTCCGGAAATTACGAGGAAAGATCGCAGGAAATTAGCCGCGCCCTCATTACCATACTGCACATGTTCACACGAACTCTGTCCAAAATGTGTCGGATGTGATCTCATTTCACAAAAAGTGTGGAGAGTTTTCACCAGACCTTTTTTCAGGCTCATAACCATAAACTGACGACATACGACACACGTGTGAACACCGGCTCTCAGCGGATGAACTCATCTTTTGTCCTCGTGAGTCCGGACAAACATCCATTGTGCAGCTCCGGCTGAAGGCCGACCCCCCCCCCCCTCCCCCCTCCTCTCCTCACTGCACTAGCTGGCGGGGGGAGGTGGAGGCTGCTGCTGTGAAAGCTCCTTTGAAAAATGACTTCAGTGAGAGCGGCGGCGCGCAGCTTTTCGAAGGCCACGCAGACGTGAACTCGGCGGGAGCAGGGTCGCAGTCCTGATGGGGGGAAATAATCACGTGGCTCTGACGCTTTGAGGGCTCATCAAATTATTTTTAATGAGCAACAATGTGTCTCCTCATTCAGAGGATGCGACTGCGTATCGAAATGTTGATCTGGTGTAGAAGCATTTTTGGAGGTAGAGACCAAAAACAGAGCAAAAAGAGCGAGAATCTCTGAGTCGCATTCACCAGGTGGACACGAACCACGTCCAAATAACTGATGATGTTGATCTGGAGCTACTGGATGTGTAAATATCACCTTCACGGGTGATACCAGTATTATGAAGTAGTTCCCACGGCGCCCGAGTGGCCACAAGAGTTCAGTTATCGCAGCTGTTGAGATTCTAAAGTACAGTTTCTTTGACATTTGTACTGAATTTCCAGCTGAAACTCAGAAACGTGACCACACGGTTAATTGTTTTCATTCCGAGGCCAATTTTTCCGGACTGCAGAACCAAATAACAACTCAAACCACATTTCTCAGAATACATTTCAGCAAAGTCAGTCGTGACCTTGGTCGATATGACGGACGGACTAATTGAGACGGTTGTGATGGCAACGGTACCGGGAGGAAGGTGGATGTGTGTTGCTACCTGGATATGGATGTGAGATTTTGCTCTTATTGCACAGCCCGTCATTCGTAGGAACGATTTGTCGTCATCATACTGAACAACCACATAAAAAATGACCGTTTTTCAAACTGCTTCCAGTTTTGGCATTAGCTCCACATAGTGAACACGGACAGGCGGGATGTGAAACACGTATTGTATAAGCACAGACTCCAGTGGCCTCTCACGTCTATCGAGCGTGGCCAGTTTTTTAAAAGAAGAATCAAAATCAATGTGTGTTCTACCTGCTTCTTGCAAAAAGGAGCCGAACGATTGATTCCAAGTCCAAATCCTCGCAGGGTTTATGAGAAAGAGCGAGTCCTTCTCAATCAATTCACAGCAACAACAACAACAACAACAACAAAAGCAATAAGAAATGAATATTTCTCTCATCTGCATGCGCTTTTTGCCCCCCCCCCCCCATGAAGGCTGCAGGGGCGTGACCGATGTGCTGAAGCCGCCTCGCTTGGTCTCCTGTACCTGCTGGGGAGGTCGAAAATCAAAGCAGGCGCTTCTGACGGAGCGGTGGGCGCGAAAGTTCACACCTCTGGCGGGAAGACGTCGATATCAGCTCGTGCACTCGGCCCGAGGGCGGACGTGAATCACAGCGTCCAGTCCGACGCTGTGATTCACGTCCGTTAGCAGGAGGGCCGGTCTCAAGAGGGGGAATGAAGGCGGATCCTGCTCTTTCTCCTGTTGCTGATACAACAGCGATTTCTATTGTAGAGCAATGTCTTTTCTTTTCTTCTTCTTCTTCTTCTTCCCCGCTGACTTTAACACAGCGCAGTTCATATAATCAGTCACGTGTGCAGACAGAGGCCCAGCGGAGTCTGACGCAGTTGGAGGTCAAATGCCTTTTTTGAGGCCCCTCAGCGTTCATATGTATACCTGTGTTGATGCTCTTCCTTCCCACTGCCCTTTTTGTCCTTACAAAAACAGCACTCGTGAGGTTTTATCTGGGACAAACTGGGAAACGGGAGGAGGATTCAAATTTGGCTCTGCGTTCACCCAGCGCTGACGGAAAGTGTCACGCTTAAAGCGATCGCGAGGAGATGAGAGGGATTTTCATTCGGGGACCTGTTTTGCATAGCGCCTGTGGAGGTGGGATTTTCCTCTACGTATACGCTTGACTAGATATATGAAGGCCCCATCAGGACCAGGGAAGACGGCCAGGACACTGTCAGCAGTGAGCAGCGTCTGTTCCGCTGTGATGCGTCTGAAGAAATCAGTTGTCAGCTTTTTCAAACCAGCACGAACTCCCACCAGAAAAACAACCACAACTAGGACACAGTCTGCGGGGCTGCTTGTTCAGAAACCATTTCAATAATGTGCACAGGCGGTTTGAGGCAAGTTACGTAATCCGAGCGAATTTAATTGTTTCAGAATAATCTCCATGAGATGCATAATCTAATTTTCTCACTTCTTTTAAATCCCTTTTAAAAAGCCATTTCCATAGACTTGCTTTTATGTGATGTCATCTTTTTATATTGTCTTTATTATTGATACATTATCTTCTTTTTTTAAATAAACAGATATGTGACCTGAAAACCGTATTATTGTTGGAATGCTGATTTTAATTGTCTGTGATTTGTATGGTTTTGTGAAAGCACTTTGTGAAGCTACTTCTTAAAGTTGCTATATAAATAAAATTATTATTATTATTATTATTATCATTATTTTAAAATTATGTCATTCTCATGTCATTCTCATGTCATTAGAAAGCCACGGCTGCAGAGCTACAACGATTCATTGAGCGTAGCGTTATGATCCGTGATCCTCTTCTACACATCCAGTTGGCGAAGCTCATTGTCTATTTAAAGGGGCAGTTAGCGATTTTGGAGAAATCTTGTTTCTCTCTTTGTTGTTGTTGTGATCTTACTGCTCTGGCCGGGCCGCGAGTTGCAGCGACACCCGCCAGCACGTCGCTTAAGGTGTCGACGAGTGATGTTTGGAACTGCACTCGCAGTGTTGTGTGGTGCGGTCCGCACCATTTGTCTGTTTTCCATTTACAGAACCACGGCTGAAAACCCAGATTTGTTTTTCCGCGCACACATAATAGCGACAGCTAGGGGACCGTGAGGAAATATATCATATGCATATTGCTTAAGACTCGCTTACTGCCCCTTTAATCAATGTCGCAGTGTTCTCACTGGTGCCTGCTCTGTTCTGCGCTGCTCTCCCTGCCTCACATTCCGTGAAGGCTCATGGATGGGTAGGGAGATGTGCTCTCCCTACCTCAGGCTTTCCACGTCTGCACGTGGAAGAGCAGGGAGGTCCAACGGCAGAGCCATTCCCCCAAATGTAATTACGATAATTGAAATGCATTAATTTTGACTTAAGTGTTCCTGACTGAAATATTAATAATGACCAACAGATAATGAACTGTAAGACACAAATCTGTTCTCTTCTCACTACCCAAACATGTAGAATTAAGATTATGTCTGCATTTGAAGGTCAGTCCATGTAAATGGGATGCATTATATAATTTATTCATGATATTCATTGGTAAGTGTTCGCACCTCGTTTCAGTTTAATGTGCTGTTCAAATAGTTCGATGTGCAGAACAAGGCGCGCTGCTGTAGATCTGCAAGGATTCTCATGTTGTGGGGACAGTGTGGTTAAATGTACAAGGGGACGAGTGCATCATATTATTACATTTTGTATATTCATGCACGTATTCAGCTATGCAGCCGAACCACATTCTTTTATATACAGAGATCTAACATATGCAATAAGCAAAATATTTAAAACGTAATGTGAAATACTTCAAATAAAATAGAAACGTATGGCAGGATTCACCAGTTCTTGCACAACGGCACATATCCGAAACTCTCACGTGTGACGAGTTCAACATTTCCCACGTGTTTTCCAAACTATTTAAGGTAAAATGTGTGAAAAAGACAATTTACATCTAATGTCACATGTATAATGTGTTTCACACATAAATTCACAAATATGTTCACGTGGTTTGCAGACAATTCGTGTGAAATATGAAATGTCACATGCAAAAACATGAGATGAGATGAGATGAGATTCAACTTTATTGTCATTACACATATACAAGTATAGAGTAACGAAATGAGGAAAAAACATGGAATCGCTTTCAAAACGATTACATTATGATTATATATATATATATATATGTTGAGTCATCGGGTTCTGTTGTCTTGGTTTTAACAACATCTGATGTCGCTCCTCCTGCTGCTCTTCATTTACAGTTTCCTGTATTTTTTTGTATTAACGTGTGTGTGTGTGTGTGTGTGTGTGTGTTGGGAGGTTGGGAGGTAAATTGGATGGAGAATCGGGGCGTCGCCTCCAAATGAAGCAATTTCATCCGCCCGTCCGTTCTCATTACTGGATCTACTCATGATTCTGCCTCTTCTTTTTTATTTTAGCTTTTTGATCCACGCGGCAGCGCCCCCTCCCCTCCCCTGCTTCACCTCCCCCTGCCTTTACGGGTGCACGAGGGAGGGGGGAAAAAGGAAGAAGAAGAAGGAGAAGAAGAAGAAAAGAAAAAAACAGAGCATGGTGGCTAATAAGCAGCTCTGCTCCCGACTCACAGGTACAAGCTGAGGATGGAGCGACCAGGTCACTTGGGACCGATATCGAAGAGAGTCGGGGGGGCTGTTATCTGGAGGTGCAGTGTCGGAGCCCTGCTGCTGCCCCTCACCCTCCCTCATCCTCCCATCCTCAACACTTGTCACTGCGCTGTCAGCTGCCTGCTCAGCTGTGGACACATGGACGAGCCTGGGGAGCGGGTATGGACGTCAGGATCGGACGGAAAGACAGTCAGAAATGTGTGTGAAAGGAATCGTCCGACCCGGGGGCTGTCAGCAGCAGCGGCACATGGCGCGAGGAGATCTCCATCTCTGCGAGCTCCGACTCTGTCCTGTCACAGCCTCGGTACAAAGAAAAAACCTGGAGCCGAACGACGGCTCCCCCCTAGTTCCACTGCGGCGAGACAGGAAGTGATAGAAGAAGGAGAAGGAGAAGGAGAAAGGGAAGAGTAAGAGCAGCAAGCTGACGTAGGCAACCAGGCCACACGGAGGAGACGCCCCGGGCCGGGCCGCCCGCCGCCGCCCGCCACCTCCCGTCATTGTGCGACGACCAAACACACGGACGTCGGTCATGTGAAGAGCTGGTCTGTGATTTAACATGTGAATGTGTGTGTGCAGAACCCCCCCCCCCCCCCCCCCCCCCCCCCCACACCACCAAGCATCCATTTCCTGCGAATTCTAATTTCTTGACCCATTTTAACGTTTTTCTTTGTCGCGAGATATTTCCGGCGCAGCAGCGACGAGTTCCTGTGATCTTAAAAAAGAAACCCGTCGTCGGGTCAGGTTTCGGTGTCACTTCCCTCGAATCACAGAGGTTTCTTCTCTGTGCAGCCGCCATCTTACTGATATTCAACAATCACACGCGGAGATAAAAATCCAAACGAGGTAAAGGACAGATTTGTATTTTCTTCGGCGCGTCTGATCGACCGGAGGTGGTTCGGTTCGGCGAAGCGGATTTCGACCTCTCGGAGTGAACCGCGTTTACTGAGCCGCTGCAGCTCAGACTCACCAGAGTCTCAAAGACCTTGACAGGCCTCAGGAAAACAAGGTGAAGTCTCGACAGCGTTGCCAGCGACTCTGAATGAAGAAACGCTTTGAGCTGAATCCTAACACCAGCATGCAAACACACATCACAGCAACAACGCCAACATGCTCATGTTCAGGTCATTGCTGCAACAAGTCCTCCAGCTCGTACGATCGGCTATGTCTCTCGTACGAGCCAATCAACCGTCTCCTAGACGACCGCCGCACCAACGCGTGCCTCGATCAGCTTGACGTTAGGCCGAGGTTGACACAGCACGGAATCGGCACGATAACTTTACAGAATATAAGCGAATCTATTGGAATACACAAACTTGACGGACTAACTGTACCAGGTCCACCGCTGACCTCTAGTGGCCGTGTACACAACGACCACCAGAGCTCTAATAAAATGAACGATGTCTCGCGCATCGTGTTAGCGCGCTCCCGTTTGCTAATTCGACCTACACCCAACAGCGTAGCCGTCTTCAGGTGTTTTGTTCACAAACCAAAGAACTCGTGGAACTAAAGTCATGACCTGACGATGAGCAGATCCATCCCGTGAATGTCTGTAAAAGCTTTGATGACAATCCGTCCGGCGGTCGTCAATACATCTGGCTGAAAGTCAAAAAAGAATAGCCGCTGGGTGATGCTCAAGATAAAAAATCCGGGGAGCAGCACAATGTGCAGAATTCATGTGAAATCCGTCTCAGAATTACAAAGATATTTCCGTCCGGACCAAGAGACTAACGTTGTCAAAACTCATACTTGAATGCTGAGCTTTCATCCTTATTATAAGCAAACTACCGTGTATGTGCCGAGTTAGTGTTGAACTGAATGCGACAGACTAAACGAACTGTCCCAAGGTGAATTCGTCAGCAGCAGCATCATCATCATCATCATCATCATCACTACCATCTGACGTCAGACGGCTCAGCAGAGCGGCTCCCATCAGCCATCGCCTTCGAAAGGTCAGTGCGACTCATGAGTTCGCTGATTTAGGCTCGGCTCTCGACGGCCGTGACGTTCAGTAGAAACTCAAATGGCTCTTTGAGGATTTCACACCCCGTGAATTATAAGTAGGCAACAACAGCTCATCGTCATCGTGAACTGACTGGAGACGGAGAATCCAGCGAGAGAGAGAGAGAGATTAGTGCAGCAACGAAATAATCAGACGATGCCACTCACGCTACATCTCTCACGGCGTCTTGTGCCTTCAGCACCGTCGTCGCTCAGGGATTATATCTAACGACGTGTTCATAAGTGGAGTTGCTCCAAATCTCAAAGTGTCGAGATGATGCTCATCCAATATTCCGACTGCGTCTCCTCTTTCCGTTCTATGGTCTCTCGCGTCGTACTTTAGTTTCACCGGCAGCTGTTGAATATTTAATCACGTGTTGCATTCGGGTTCTTTGTGTCCTGTGGGGAATGCGCGTCGTGTGCTCTTCAGCTTGCAGAGGTTTAATCGACTCAAGTTTTATTTGGACAGTTACAGCAGCAGCGCTCATCAGGGTCTCGTCAGCGTCGCCGTGCAGATGTTGAGATGGAGACCGAGTTGGTGGACGGTCGACACGGGCGTCTGATTTATGACAAAAACAGAGTCTTCTATCTATTTGAAAGAAAAAGTAATCAGACATCGTGTTCCCTGCGGCTGAGAGACTATTCCTCAGCTCCAGTGTTTCTTCTTTGCGGCCGTGCTGCCGGTCTTTGTGCAGGAGACCGAAACCACCACAATCCTCCACTGACTCGCAGAAAGTCGCCCGCTTAATATTTTTTTTGCTCCTGCTTCTTTCTGGAGACTCAGTCTCCTCAGGAAAAAACTGTAAATCTTCAGTCTGGTGCAAAATGTAGAAATGGTCAGTTTCAGATTTACAATCCGAGCACTGACTCACTGTCATGGTTTCTCTTACAGATTGGATCGCATGTTTGAGCACAATGGAAGTGCGATTGCATTGATGCATGAAAGAATCTGAAAGATGATATCTCGTAATTACCCCCCCGTCCTGTAATCACAAGACGAAACAATGTCAGATATTTCTTTTCTTGTAATTGTTAGATATGGATCTGGTAATTATGTTCAGTCATGATAATTACAAGATGGGGCATAATCATTTCCTCTTTGTCTTCTTGTGGTGTGTCTGTTGTCAACCAAGGCTGCAGATGATTTAACACCAGAGCGCTGACGCGTTCACAGACTGTTAAGGAGCTGAGATCTCGTCACTCGCACCGTTGCACAGTTCGTTCATGGATTCACCTGTTTTGCACCGACCTGCACTTTCGTAGCAGTGTTCTCCCGAAGGCGACGATTGGGAGGATGCCTACGGGTCCTTCACATACGGAAGTGGATTGGAGGGTGGATTCGGACTCTCCGGCGTGTGAGACCGATGCGCTAGCAAACAAAACATGCAAGAATGAAATCCCCTTCCAAATATTTGTGCTCGGAGACGTTCTGGCGCTGCAGCACCCACCTTCCCCGCGCCCTTGTTACATCTTTGAAAATGACGTCATCAAGCAACGAGGTGACGTTTACACGGAACGACTTTTTTTTTCAATTCATACGTCGTATAGTTGTCATAGTGACACTACGCATTTTCCGCCACTTATGTTTTTTTTTCAGTTTCGCAGCGGTGGAAAATTATGAATAAACAAATCAAAATCTGAATCAACAGTTAAAAGTACTTGGTTGATGGCTTATTGTTTTACACCTGAACCACTGAAGCTACCAGCAAAAACACAGAAAACTGAGGGACCACGAGTTGTAAACGAAAAACAGAATCACTGCATAAAAAACGTAAAATGTTAATTTTGAACATTAGTTATTAATGTTACCTGCGTTCTCAATCTTTAGCTGATGTTCAATATTCATCTGCACATCATCGTTGCCTAAAAACTATAATGTTTGTCTTTATTAATTCAGTCCTATACAACTGATTTACTCCCTTTTTAAAACCTTTATTTAAACTATAAAGAGGCACCGTGGTTTTAAAAAACAAACCTTGGGAAACCACTAATTCATAGCGGAGCCTTGAAGCAGAGAGATTAAATGTGTGGGAGAAGAACGGGCTTATTATTATTCTGCATTTTTAACACGTTATGGAAAACAAGCGGACCTGAAAAAATAATTACGAGAACGATCTAGAAGGAAAACTACTGCAGCTTGTTATTCGCTCTGCTCTATATACGGAAAAACAAATGTTTTAATTAACTCTAACAGTTGGCTTCCAGTGACCCAGACCTGGAAGCTCACATCAGAGGAGCTTCCTCGGGGAACAGTAACAGCTGTCGCAACAGCAAACAGCGGAGGGAAGCTTCTCCCAGGTGAAGAGACGAGAGACACCGACTAACTGGAGCGTTTCATCCACGCCTCCGAAAAAATATGCAAAAAAACTACAACAAAAACAATGTTGAGGATTTTTACTTAATCCTCCAACGCTACTTAAAGTTCCCCTCCAGTCACGTTTAAGAGAAAATATATATAATAATCTAATATGCCTAATATTTTGTTAAACATTGATTACCCCCAATTTTTTTAAAACCCTATGAAATGGGGCTGGAAACCATCCACTCTGAGGAATTCTGAGACTATGTATATTCATGATATGATATGATATGCAAATAACACAGGCCCCGCCCACCACAACTGCTTGTGCTAGGTCGACCGGTGGAAGAATGTGCGCGACAAAATTGCTAGCGGCAACATCGGCGAGATTCAGCCATAAAACTTTCATGAAGTGCTAATGCTAACGCTAACTGTCTGCTGACACACCTGCCATCCTCTCGTGGATGCTAACCTCTAATGCTTCCACTAACTGTCTCCTGACACGCCTGCCGTCCTCTCGTGGATGCTAACCTCTAATGCTTCCACTAACTGTCTCCTGACACGCCTGCCGTCCTCTCGTGGATGCTAACTGCTAATGCTAACGCTAACTGTCTCCTGACACGCCTGCCGCCCTCTCGTGGATGCTAAATGCTAACGCTAATGCTAACTGTCTGCTGACACGCTTGCCGCCCTCTCGTGGATGCTAAATGCTAATGCTAATGCTAACTGTCTGCTGACAGGCCTGCCGTCCTCTCGTGAATGCTAACCGCTAATGCTAACACTAACTGTCCGCTGACACACCTGTCGCCCTCTTGTGGATGCTAACCGCTAATGCTAACGCTAACTGTCCGCTGACACACCTGCCGTCCTCTCTCGGATGCTAACTGATAATGCTAACGCTAACTGTATGATGACACACCTGTCGTCCTCTCATGATTCGCTGCCTCTGCTGCTCTGGAAGTTTCCAGTTTCTTTGCCTCACATTTGCATATTCAACAGCGATTGGTTTTCTGCATTTGTGACGAACCAAATGTAGCTTGAACAGGATTTGTTTTAATTCAATTTCCAATTGCAGAGAAGTGAAACACAGAAATCTCCTCCTCCAGGAGAGGAATGTGAAAACACCAGATATAAGTCGCTGTAGTCGATGTCAGACATGTTAGAGGACAGAGACAGAAGAAAAACACTTATTTTGAGTGGAGGGGACTTTATTATTATATTTGAGTAGCGTCAGATGAAATGTGTGTCTGTGTGTGTTTTTTCTTTCCCTCACATATTGTTACCAGCATCGCTTCAAACAATCGTCCTGAAAAAATGTGTCTGTGTTTTGAGCCGCAAACACACCCACCAGGATGTTGCCTCAAGAAACGAGTTGTGATAAGTTGCCTTATGTGCAACAACATTCAGCAGAAATTATGACAAAACAGACCATTTCTGTCAAAGCAGAAAATGAACAGACATTTCAAGAAGACCACAGCTTCTTCCTCGAGGCAGCAAACTCGAAAAACTTTTCAGAGCTTTACTTGTCATTGTCGAGGGCATTTTCTCCTCTCCTCCGAGGGGCGGAAGGCGATCTCTGAGCCATTTCTGTCTGTTTGATGACGACATTATTCTGAGAATAAGCTCAAGGAGGAGATGACCGGAGACGGGCGGGTTTCCGGGGACGCCCTGCACTGACCACTTGTTGATCTGCGTAAGGAAACCAGAAAACTCCTCAGATTGGAGCTCCTCCTCAGAAAAACTTCTGCTTTAAGAACATCCGCGGCCTCCGTCTTCCTGAGTCAGCGTCAACTAAGCATCAAGTTTTTTTTCTATCACAGTCATCAAAGTGTGTGTGTGTGTGTGTGTGTGTATGAGTATATATATATATGATATTGCGCGATCTAGATATGGAACAATGTAACTGTTCTTTGTGCAGTAAGTGGTTTCTTTGACTTGCTCTCTCCACATCAGACGCAGCCGTCAGTCGTCCATTAAAGAGGACAGAGGCACACACACACACTCTCTCTCACACTGTAGCCTGCAGCAGCCGCACGCGACACTGATGTGGATTAAGATACTGTGGACAAAGAGGGGTCGACCTCATCTGGAGATAAGAGAGGTGTCATCACCTCAGCCTCCCGCCGCCATGGGGGGGGGGGGGGGGGCTCAGTCACTCCGCTATGTCTCCGCCACACATAACCACATGGGGGGGGGGGGGGGGGGGGGGCGTCCACGCACACACAGTGTCTTCGCGCACAACTGCAAAGAAACCTGCCGTGGCGAGATGTTCGTAACAAGACAAAGGCAAAGTGTGGAACACAACTGAGCACTGGGTGTCCCCCCCCCCCCCCGTCACATATCAGTCCAACTGTACCACATATAAGATTAACACTCTGTGGAAACATTACAGTGTGTGTACATCCCTCCTCCCACGGCCCCCAGCCGAGGTATCGCTGGTTCTGGAGATCGGCGCAGATAAATAATGCATGGGGCTGCTCAGACGTGGCACGACTGCTGAACACGCACACACACGCACACACACACACTCACACACAGAGACACACACACAGACAGACAGTATATATGGGGTTTTGGTTTCTCGGCAGCCTAAGGCGCAGCATGCACCACTTAAGGGAAATTCCATCCATTAATATATTACGGCAACACTTAACAACCCCTTTGTGTTCAGGGGTTCATGTGGAAAATGATCCTCTCACACGTTCTGGACTCGCGTGTCTCTGCTGCTGCTGCTGCTGCTGCTGCTGCTGATGAAGATGATGATGATGATGATGATATTCATCCCTCAGGAAACATCGCAGCCTCCGGTGATGCTCACCCTGCGTGCCGGCACACTCCCAACTTACTGTAGGCTGCGGCAGCTGCAGCAGCAGCACCAAGTTCAACGCCTTCACACACACACACACACACACACACACACACGCACACACACACACCCTTCACCCTCACGCTCTTACGTAGATGACACCTTTCACACAATCCCTTAAGAAACACGAGGTGAAGAAGGAGAAGAAGAAGAGTTGTCTCACCTGTTTGTGTGTGTGTTGTCTTCTGTTCTGACTGAAACTTCTGTCTCACCAGCACTGTTGGATCTCTACCTCCCCTCCCTCTCTACTCTCCCTCTCTACTCTCTCTCTCTCTCTCTCTCTCTCTCTCTCCCTGCCTCCTCGCTCGCCCCTTCTTGCTCTTTTTTTTCCCGTCACTTGCTGTTTTTTTTCCCTCTCCATCTGCCTCTGTCTCCCTCCTTCACAGTGTCTTCCCTCGACCTGCTGCCTCCTTTTGAAGCTGCATTAGAGGACCCCTCCCCCGCCATCACCTACACGCACACACAAACACACAATACATATATATCTGTAGATACATATATGCAAAGGGAGCCTTGTGATTGGAGAGATTTTGGAGGTGCAATGCGTACCACTGCAGTGAGGCTGTTGACGAGATGCTCTGTTAACCTAGATCCTGGTGTGTTTGTGTGTATGTGTGTGTGTGCGTGTGTGTGTGTGTGTGTGTGTGTGTGTTCAGATAGATAAATAGGAGGGGAGGAGCAGCAGGGCCATTATAACCGTTGGGCTTCGCTGTGTGGCGACAGGCTGCCAACTTCCTCCCTCCTGCTCATTGTTGGGACTCATTATCTCACTTCTGGGATGAGGAGGATGAGGATGAGGAGGATGAGGAGGATGAAGAGGAGGTGGTGGTGAGGAGACAGAGGGACAAAGCATGTAATGCTCTCAAATTGAAATTCATCCTACCCCGTCTCCCTTTATAATCTCATTGAAATTCCACAGTCTGTTGCTCGCTCGTGTTTTTAATGAGCACTTGACTAAATCCCTCCTGTGCTTTTGCCTTTCCTTGGCCGGCGCTTGGCAGGCTGCCGCGCTCTGTTGCATCCATCCGAGCATCCGGGCATCCCTCGGAGCTGGCGCCGCTCCCCGTGCTCCCGGCCAACGCACAGAAGTAGAATTAAAAGAGTGGGCCGCGCCGCCGCGCAATGAGGCTAAACACGTCCAGTGTCACGCTGGCGACGTGCGTCCGCTCGCGACCGACAACAAGGAGGTAATGGGCCGCGAGGCCACCGCGGCTCAGCACACGCAGACCGAGTGTGTGTGTGTGTGTGTGTGTGTGTTTGCACATATCTTCTGCTGAGAGATTGCTTTTCACACAGATTCTCAGAGACACCAGAGGGCCAGAGATGATCGCAAACATCAGAGCGAAACAATCTTCAGTGGAGAAATGTTGGTTTTCCGTCGACTGTCGTTCACACGCGGAAACCAAGTGGTTTGGACCAACAACTTTAAAGCTACAGGGTGTAATATTTAGAAGAACTCGTTCACAGCAATTCAATATATCGTCCATAACTTTGTGTTCATATAAGAGTTAAATATAGTGACATGAGGTGGACCCGACCTCCGTGTGAGTCAATACGGTCGTTGAACTAAACGTCGCGCTTGCGTTGAATTTTCAGACGCTGCCGGAAATGGAATTAGCGGTGCGCCACCATAAAGTGTCCCCTGTCGGGTGCTCAGCTGCTTATGTTGGTTAAATACAACAATGACACACTGGACCTTTAAAGAAATAGCTGTTTTTTTTCTTACTGCATCATAGCAATGAAACCAAACTATTAAATTCCCCGAACCAAACAAATGTTGACTGCAGCATTGGACGGGTGATATTAGATTAGGGTCAAGCGTGACGTTTTTTCTTTTTGCATTTGGCGAATGTCGAGATAGACTTGACATTTCAAGAATGGAGTCAAACTCTTACGAATATTTCAAAACCGCTAAAGGAAGCACATATGGCTGAATCTGCAAAATGTGTAGATGAATTGTTTTTCAGAAATCCGTTTTCAGTAACGAGAGAATATTTTCTCTTTTCCCAAATAAACACAGTTTTCGGTTCAGGACAAGAAACCACACAAACTTGGAAGAAGTGGCCCAAATTCTTGCCAACTGGATGTCGATGGTTCCACCATCACTCTGTAGATGAAACACTCTTCCTCCTCTCATCCCCCCCCCCCCCCCCCCATCATTTATTTTCGCAGAAGTGACCTGTGACTGCTTGGGAAGGAGGACATCGGCAAATCACGTCCTCCTGCCGCCGCATGGCAACAGATCGTAAAGTGCTGACTACAAATGATTGACTTCGGACCTGCCGCGCCGTGACGTCACCCCGTTGGTTTGTGAGCTGCCGCTTTGAAGACTTGAGCTTCACATTTTGACCGGTGCCGTCTTGTTGGATTTTTTGCAACCACATGTAGGATTGGGGGTGTGGTCTGACTGAGAGCTCGTCCACTGCGCGCCCACCTACGCCTGCAACCATGCACCGATTGGACGGTAACAGCTGTCAATCACTCTGGTGCTTTATTGTCAATTTGACCCTAAATGGACCATAATGTACAAAATGAACATCATGCTGTAATTGAAGAAGATTTGAAACTAGAGATTGAAGCATAAACTCCTCAGGAATATGTTTTACTGATCTCGTAGACTTCTATAGCAACCGGTTTCCTATTGCAACCGGTGGAGTCGCCCTCTGCTGGTCATTTCAAAGAACACAGGCTTTCTGGCATATCCGCATTGGCTTCATTTTCCAGAACCGCCGACTACGTTCCACTTTTATACCCAGTCTGTGTTTTATAAGGAGCTTAAACATCCTGGTCTACATTTCCCCCCATTTTTTAAAAATAAATAATTCCAAAAGTAAGACAGCAGCTGAATCATTCACCGTTTGCCCTCGTGGACATCTGGTTTCCCGGGCTCCTAATTCTGCCATCTGCCGCCTTCAGCAGGGGTTCGTCATCCTGCACCATGAGACCAGAGCAAAGGGCAGACTCGGCTAATGACCCGACCCAGATATCGGCTAATGACGGGAGACAAGCTGATGGCAGACTGGGCCCCGGTGTCCCCCGACCGCCGTCTTCTCTCTCCTGCCTGTCCGCCTCCACGTCGCCGTCGGTCCGCCGCTCGTCCCTCGGCCTCTTGGTGCCCATCAATCCCTCCGCCCACGTGGGATCAGTCATGTTGAGCCTGTGGCCGGTGTCGATCACCCCACGCCTCGGCCTCTGAATCTGTGAGATTTTGTAAAAAGAGAGAGCTGCAATGTTTCTGTTGCTCTCGCTGAGCGGATGTCAGATTTCTTCTCCGCTGGTGTTAATTGGTGAGAAAAGCGTCTGCTGCGAAAGCAACCCGCAATAATACATTTACAAAAAAAACCCTGTGAAATTTCATCTCTTACAGTATATCATTCGAGAGTGGAGGATGTGGGATGGCGACGAGGGGGCTGACACAAAAGTATTTCATCGTGAACACAAAAGAGCACAGTCAGACTTGTTGGCGTGGAGACCTTTCTTCAGACAGAAGCTGCAGGCCGAGCACCGTCTCATCCGGTGGAACACGACATCTTCTTCCTCCCTGACGTTACCCAGAGCGACGGAGACGCACGGAGGAAGGGAGGGACGGCCGCATGTGTAACCAGAAGATGAGTAGATGTGAGGGGGGGAGGGGGAGGAGGGGCGGGGGGAGGGGGGGGGGGAGAAGAGGTCGCGAATTGTAGGGAAAGGGGAGATTTGAAAAAAAACACTCTGTGATCAAGGTCGAATCTTTGTGTCGAGGGAGTGAACTGTGGATCTTTGCCTGTTTGGACTGAAGCAAAAGTCTGAGCTGGAAATGAAGTCATTAAATTAGCGATGAAAAATAAAGCATAGCGTGAATTTCTTTTGCTTTTTGTCATAAAAGTACAGAAGTCAAGAGAGGATTCAAATTAAATTCTTTGCAAAAACAGATATATAAAAGATTTAAAAATTTGGGAACGTTTCTCTGAACCTCTTGGATTCTTCAAGGTCTTCGTGAATATGCAAAACATGCAGTATGAGCTGATTAGAACAATATTCTCCCCGGCAGTGACGCCTTCATTATAGGGATCCTGATTTCCCTCTGTTTAATTATTCATCGCAACTCGATCCACGAGCGCTCGCCGTCTACAGGCTTCCGACTCAAACCCTCCGTGGAGGGAAGTGGAGCCTTTCCGCTTTCCTGAATATTTCAAATACGATGAAGTTAGATTGAGTTGCTTTTGGTTGGCTTGGGTGATTTGTTGTATTCAATTTTGAGGTTTATCCATCTATCTATCTACATATCTATCTATCTGTCTGTCCGTCTGTCCATTTATCTATCTATCTACCTACCTACCTACGTATCTATCTATCTATCTATCTATCTATCTACCTACGTATCTATCTATCTATCTATCTATCTATCTTCCTACCTGCCGTTCTACCTACGTATCTATCCATCTATATATATATCTATCTTTCCATCTATCTATCTATCTACCTACGTATCTATCTATCTACCTACCTACGTATCTATCTATCTATCTATCCATCTATATATCTATCTATCTGTCCGTCCATTTATCTATCTACCTACCTACCTACCTGCCTATCTACCTGCGTATCTATCTATCTATCTATCTATCTATCCATCTATCTATTTGTCTATCCGTCTGCCATCCATCTATCTATCTACCTACGTATCTATCTATCTACCTACCTACGTATCTATCTATCTATCTATCCATCTATATATCTATCTATCTGTCCGTCCATTTATCTATCAACCTTCCTACCTGCCTATCTACCTACGTATCTATGTATCTATCTATCTATCCATCTATCTATCTGTCTATCCGTCCGCCGTCCATCTATCTATCTACCCACGTATCTATCAACTTTCCTACCTGCCTATCTATCTATCTATCTATCTATCTATCTATCTATCTATCTATCTATCTATCTATCTATCTATCTATCTATCTATCTATCTATCCATCCATCATCCATCCATCCATCCATCCATCCATCTATCCATCCATCTATCCATCTTTCCATCTATCTATCTACTTACATATCTATGTATGTATCTATGTACCTACCTAACTGCCTATCTACCTACGTATCTTTCCATCTATCTATCCGTCCGTCTGTCCGTCCATCTATCTATCTACCTACCTACCTACCTGCCTATCTACCTGCGTATGTATCTATCTATCTATCTATCTGTCTATCCGTCTGCCGTCCATCTATCTACCTACCTACGTATCTATCAACCTTCCTACCTGCCTATCTACCTACGTATCTACCAATCTATCTATCTACCTACGTATCTATCTATCTGTCAATCTATCGTATTTGCACACTAACCATTTTCCTCCCCGCGACGGATTATTCATTACTCATCAATTTGTTCAATTAATCTTAAAAAAACTCAATTGAAACACGTCGATCGAGCCGCTGCTCGCTGACAGAGTGCGGGGCGATGCCTCAGCTTCTCGCTCCACGGCCGAGATTCACAGGCTCTTCTGGTTTGTGATTATTAACACCGAGCGTTTGGCAGAGTGTTGCTGCAGGTTGCACGAGGCTCCGCTGCCCCACTTTTCATCATTAGGTCTGCTTTTTTTTTTTGATGGAGCAGCCTGGCAAACTAAATATAGCGGCGCAGTGGGCTCAGCTGAACGAACGAAACCTTCGCTTGTTGCTGCTGCTGACGACGAAGATAACTGCTGATGATAAATGCTGATGTTGCTGTGAGTCACGATCAGGGACAAAGTTTTCCTCAACTTCCAGTTACTTAGAAAAAATTTCCCACGGATGTTCGTTGTTGAGATTTTTATTTCACGTGGTCGTGGTCGTGGTTACGCTCACGCGTATTATTCCAATAGATGACATACAAAGTCAATGCAAAGACTCGACTAGACTTTAAAGGGCTAGTTCATGGGTTTCGAAGT
This sequence comes from Scophthalmus maximus, assembly GCF_022379125.1. Taxonomy (NCBI): domain Eukaryota; kingdom Metazoa; phylum Chordata; class Actinopteri; order Pleuronectiformes; family Scophthalmidae; genus Scophthalmus; species Scophthalmus maximus. Next base: position 1,714,172 of record NC_061518.1, read on the forward strand.
GGGGTTGTATGAGTTACTTATGCATAGTTAATATGTGACCTTGTGGAGACGGTGATCAGTGATGTCATTTAACAGAGTTTGCAGGAGAAGTGGAAGTAGCCTGAGTTTCCCTATTTCTCCAATTTGACTTTGACTTTTATTTTCCTTTTCGTCTGTTTAATTCGCAGCTGAGTGAGTTCTCTCTGACGGAGCCGCTCTATTTTCTCACCGGCAGCCGTAATCCGGTTAGTACAGGTTGATGACGCTTCCGCAGAAAACCCCAATTTTCGCAAAACTCCCTGTCCTGCTTAGACTCAAACGTGTGTGTGTGTGTGTGTGTGTGTGGGTGTGAGAATGTGTGTATGTGTGTGTGTGTGTGTGGGTGTGAGAATGTGTGTATGTGTGTGTGTGTGTGTGTGTGTGTGTGTGTGTGTGAGTGAGAATGTGTGTATGTGTGCGTGTGCGTGTGTGTGTGTGTGTGTGTGGGTGTGAGAATGTGTGAGTGTGTGTGTGTGTATGAGAATGTGTATGTGTGTGTGTGTGTGAGAGAGAGAATGTGTGTGCGTGCAGTCACCTGAAAGATGGGCGGAGATGCTGTGAAGGTGAGAGCACAAATGTCCTTGAGTGAGACTTGAAAACCGTGACAGCAGGTAATTGTCACATCACACATCACACATCACACACACACACACACACACACACACACACACACACGCGCGCGCGCGTGCAGGTGGTTGTCAGCGCTGACGCGAGCGTCTCAATCTGTCTCTTTGCCCCGAGGCGTCGGCTGCAGAGCAGATTCAATTTGCCTCCATCAAAATGCAATTTCTCTGCTCGGCGCTCGCAGCTC
>NC_061518.1:1720000-1742500 GCF_022379125.1 Scophthalmus maximus
CCCCCGGTAACAGTGGGAGGAAGTGGAGACACGTCGTCCATCTTTAATCACATGGTTCTATGGTCTGTGTTTGATATTTGTATTATATTACAATTGAGAGGGGAAAAAAACATGAAAGCAAAGTTTGAGTCTCAACAACAGAACCTCCAGTGGCTTAAAGTTAAAAGTTCAGGATTGTCACAAAGAAGGAACCAAACCACACAGAGCTGCATTCAACATGTAAAGAAAACCATTATTCTTTTTCTGATTTCACAGTAAATCCTTTCTACTTTAGTTCACTCTATTGCTTATTTATGAAACAAAATACATTCGGTTGACTTCTCCGGAGACTCCGCGTCCCCCCACACCCGAGCTGCTGTCACCGGGTGAGGCAGGTTGAGTTTTGATTTGATGTTTGACTTCAGATCGAGGGAAAATGAAAAGCAGCTTCCTGTGATGAATGAGTGTGTGTGTTTGTGTGTTTGTGCGTGTCCGTCCCTGTGACTGTGTGTGTGTGTGTGTGTGTGTGTGTCCCTCCCTGTGACTGTGTGTGTGTGTGTGTGTGTGTGTGTCCCTCCCTGTGACTGTGTGTGTGTGTGTGTGTGTGTGTGTGTCCGTCCCTGTGACTGTGTGTGTGTGTGTGTGTGTGTGTGTGTGTGTGTGTGTCCGTCCCTGTGACTGTGTGTGTGTGTGTGTGTCCGTCCCTGTGACTGTGTGTGTGTGTGTGTGTGTGTGTGTGTGTGTGTCCGTCCCTGTTACTGTGTGTGTGTGTGTGTGTATGTCCGTCCCTGTGACTGTGTGTGTGTGTGTGTGTGTGTGTGTGTGTGTCCGTCCCTGTGACTGTGTGTGTGTGTGTGTGTGTGTGTCCGTCCCTGTTACTGTGTGTGTGTGTGTGTGTATGTCCGTCCCTGTGACTGTGTGTGTGTGTGTGTGTCCGTCCCTGTGACTGTGTGTGTGTGTGTGTGTGTGTGTGTGTGTGTGTGTGTGTGTGTGTGTGTGTGTGTGTGTGCGTGCTCGGGGCCCCAGAGGAGAGCTCCGCTGTTTGAATAACAAATGTTACCCAGGAATGAAAGGCACGAGGGCCGGAAGCGGGGTTTGAGTCGAGTCTCCACAGACCGCCTGCAGCGCGCCGAGTCGCTCCTGATGCTCCGGGACACGTCTCCTGGCGCTCGTCTCTGCCTTCATGTGACGCTGCCCAGGCAGCGAGTGAGCGAGTGAGCGAGTGAGTGAGCGAGTGAGTGAGCGAGTGTGCCGGCCTTCAGCGGAGCCAGATGTGAGAGAGCAGTGTGAGGAAGGCAACGTATGCCATACATCAGCATAATCCCGAGGCCTGCGGGCGGATCTCCTCGCTCCTCTGAGTCCAATTATACTGAGTGTGTGAGTGTGTGTGTGTGTGTGTGTGTGTGTGTGTTTGAGTGTTTGAGTGTGTGAGTGTGTGAGCAGACAGGCTACATGTTGCAGATCCAGCCAGTGTCACCCACTCACATATACCCAGCTATGTAAAATAGACGGGCGCACACACACACACACACACACACACACACACACACACACACACACACACACACACACACACACACACACACACACACAGGGCACACTGCTCTGCCACTTTGTCACGTTTCCCGTACAAACAAAATTGTAAATGAGAAAAGCAGAATTTATCCATGGGTGTGTAAAGAAATGAACCCCCCCCACACACTTCTGCTACAGTACGGCCTTTCACGCGTTTCCTTCTTCGTCCGTGCATCGACCCCCCCGACCTCTGCAAAACATATTTGTACACCGCTAATCTGATTTGCCTGCAGCTCATTCAGACTGACGGCATTCCAAAATAAATGATCCACGTTCCATCCTTTTGAATGATCTGACAACGAGCTTTGACATCAAACCCTTTTTTAGATTTTCCTGGAAATGTTGTTCGCAGAAATTCGTCCGCGGGCTGTCACAGAGTAGGGAGAGATAATCACGTCAAGGAAATAGAGTACGTCTAGTTCCTTTAGGTATTGAAGAAAAGAAACGTGTTTTGTAGACTTAATTGTTCTTCAGTCGCCTCGGGAAAACACACACAGCTCGGTGACTGACAACATTACTTACTGCCAAATAAAGCACAAAAGGACACGAGAGGAAGTTTCTTTTCTGTCCTTTTCAAACACGCAGCGACAAACCACAAATGACCTCAACGCAGTGCGGCGGGCTCCTTCAAAGTGAAGCACGTCTATGTCAAACTGATGTGTTTCAATAGTCGCGTCATCGTGGCGCGATCGTGCCGGGGTGAGCGATGTGTGGCCCTGAGGAGTCTTTCAAAGCGTCCAATCAGAGGCTCCGAGTCGGTAATGAGGCCCGGTGGGAGAGGGGACGTCGCTCGGTGACAAGGACCAGGGCGCGTCCCCGCCTCCTCACCCTCCCTACCCCAACTTTTGATGTATCTGTTATAGGTCGTTGTGTCCGTCGCCCTCCGTCTCTCGTCACTTCCGCTCTCAGAACAGAACCATGTGCAGCATCTGACTTGTCCTGTGCATCACAGTGTGTGTGTTTTTATCCAGAATCAGGAACCAGGTCAGATCCCAGACCTCTCACGCTTTCTACCTCCATCTTCAGCACTCTCCTCCACCCATCATGTTCCCCCTTGACATCTTTGCCCTACATCACATCACAACCCCCCATCGTTCATTTCATCCATCCCAGCTCCCCCCCGTCTGTCCGTCCACGTCTCCATCAATCCGCCTCATCCGGTCCCTCGAGGAGCCAATCCCATTCACACCCCGGAAGAGCGAGATGCCTCAGAGTGCGTGTGTGTGTGTGTGTGTGTGTGTGTGTGTGTGTGTGTGTGTGTGTGTGTGTGTGTGTGTGTGTGTGTGTGAGAGAGAGACAAAGTGTGAGATGGAGAAAGTGAGAGAGCGGTGAGGAGGCATCATGAAAACAAGGTGGGTTTTTGTGGATTTAAAATTAACTTGAGGCCGACGACGAAAAAAATGTTGAGTCTTAACTTGTTCGCCTGTTTCACGTCATGCAAAGAAATATCAGGCCGTTGTTGGAACAAGTCGGTGTTGTTCATCGCTGACAACCTGGAAAAAACAACCTGGAAAAAAATCACTGTCTTAATAGATATGATACGATACGATACAAAAAGAAAAGATATGATACGATAGGATACGATAACATAATGATACGATACAATAAGACACGATAATGATACGATACGATGCAATAAGATAAGATAAGATAAGATAATGATACGATACAATAAAATACGATAGGATAAGGATACGATACGATACGATAAGATACGATACGATAAGATAATGATATGATACAATACGATACGATAAGATAATGATACGATACCATAAGATACGATAAGATAATGACACGATACGATAATGATACAATACGATACGGTACGATAATGATACAATATGATACGATAATGATACAATACGGTACGATAATGATACGATACGATAATGATACAATACGATACGGTACGATAATGATAAAATACGATAAGATAATGATACGATACAATACGATACAATAAGATAATAATACCATACCATAAGATACGATAAGATAATGATAGGATACGATACGATAATGATACAATACGATACGGTACGATAATGATACGGTAATGATACAATACGATACGGTACGATAATGATACGATACGATAATGATACAATTCGATGCGATAATGATACAATACAATACCATACAGTATGGTACAATAATGATAAGATACGATAAGATAAATACGATACAATACGATACGATGCGATAATGATACGATACCATAAGATACAATAAGATAATGATATGATACGATACAATAATGATACAATACGATACAATACAATACGATACGATGCGATAATGATACGATATGATACGATATGATATGATACGATAATGATACGATACGATAATGATACAATACGATACAATAATGATAGAAAATGATACGATTCGATACGATACGATAATTATACGATATGATACGATAATGATACGAGTGATAATGATACGATACGATACGGTACAATAATGGTACGATATGATAAGATAATGATACAATACGATACGATAATGATACAATACGATACGATAATGATACAATATGATACGATACGATACGATAATGGTACGATATGATACGATAATGATACGTTACGAAATTATAAGATAATGATACAATACGATAATGATACGATATGATACGATAATGATACGATATGATACGATAATGATACGTTACGAAATTATAAGATAATGATACAATACGATAATGGTACGATATGATAAGATACGATAAGATAATGATAAGATACGATAAGACACGATAATGATACGATACGATGCGATAATGATACGATATGATACGATAATGATACGTTACGAAATTATAAGATAATGATACAATACGATAATGATACGATATGATACGATAATGATACGATATGATACGATAATGATACGATATGATACGATAATGATACGTTACGAAATTATAAGATAATGATACAATACGATAATGGTACGATATGATAAGATACGATAAGATAATGATAAGATACGATAAGACACGATAATGATACGATACGATGCGATAATGATACGATATGATACGATAATGATACGTTACGAAATTATAAGATAATGATACAATACGATAATGATACGATATGATACGATAATGATACGATATGATACGATAATGATACGTTACGAAATTATAAGATAATGATACAATACGATAATGGTACGATATGATAAGATACGATAAGATAATGATAAGATACGATAAGACACGATAATGATACGATACGATGCGATAATGATACGATACCATACCATAAGATATGATAAGATAAGACACGATAAGATACGATACGATAATGATACGATATGATACGATAAGATAAGATAAAGATACGATACGATAATGATACGATACAATAATGATACGATAAGAAAAGATACGATACAATACGATACGATAAGATAAAGACACGATACGATAAGGACTTTGACCAAATTTGTGGTACAGAAGCAAAGAGGACAGTAAAATTAAGAAGCATCAGTAAAAAGTAATTTAAACAAAATGGAATATTAGCATAATAATATATGCTATGTTAACTCAATATATACAGTGTAAACAGGATTTTATTGAAATGGTACAGAAATAAAATGAGTATTGCACAGGTCTACAGGAAACAACAGCAAAGAGCGACCTGTGATACCGTACCTCCCCTTCAAGGTGCCATTGCATACAAATTTAAAACTAATAACATACAGTTTATTATTCCAAATTCAAATCTTAGAATTTTATTGCCAAAATATAGGCTACGTACACCGTTCTGAACTGATATTAAAATATTAGGAGATGAACTGTTGGTTCTGTGGATTGTTCCCCAGGCCGTTGTCGAGGTTAAGAGCTGCAGGAAGTTAACAACAATGTGGAGAAACAGATCTTTTCCACCTCATCAAGCTTTTTTAGGGCAATATTTTGTGTTCTCTTTCACAGTTATGCTCTGAATATTTAAAATATTATGGTGTTATAAAAACTGCAAACTTTTTTTGGGGGGTGGTGAACATTTATGCATAAAAATCTCTATAAGCTTTTAATACGGTGTTGAGATCCAGAAACTCACTGCCACTTGAGCGATAACGTCAGGTAGACGTCCTGCTGTCCACGAGCTCCAGCAACCAAATACTTAATAATTAGAGGTGTGTGTGTGTGTGTGTGTGTGTGTGTGTGTGTGGAGTCTCAGTAGTTCGACATACCATCCACCTTCCTCAACGCATTCTCCCCTCTCCACCGTAATCGTGGTGTTGCTAAGATACCAGCCGCTGATCTTTACTCCCCCACACACAACCAGTGTGTGTGTGTGTGTGTGTGTGTGTGTGTGTGTGTGTTTGTCAGATCTTTCTCCTAAATTTTCCTCGACTCACAAACACACGCACGCACACAAACATGTAAGGATCTCACCCCCCGCACCGATTCGCCACCTCAAAGGTCACAATTTGACAAGGGAGCGGGGTGTTTTGTTTGTGTTCTATTAATTTTTTTCTGCCTCCCACCCGCCGGCAGCAGGAACATGACCACCTCCTGAAACCTGCAGACACATTAAACAAGCGTGTGGGACTGACCCGGGGGCAGCCCGCACGCTTCCAACACCAACATTTACATTCCTCAACTCCTAAAGCAAAATGTCCCCACGCTGCAGCTCCTCATTAAAAAACTAAATCAGCATGTTCGTGTGTGTGTGTGTGTATGTTTGTTTGTGTGTGTGTCTGTATGTGTCTTTGTGTGTGTGAGTGTGTGTGTGAGTGTGTGTGTGTGTGTGTGTGTGTGAAAGTACCTTCCATCATGTGGCTGTCAGGAGAATTCCCCGGAGGCACAGCTGAGTCCCAGGAGTCCACCTCGTCAACGCCTCGTGGGATTCGCCGCGCTGTCGTTGTTGAATCTCGATAAACTATTCTGTGTTCTGGGTGAAGTGAGCAGCTGTTCAAGATTCAGTAGAGTTGTACAGCAGAAAAACATGTAGATAGATCTGTACATTTGTACTGAAAATATATACTGTATGTATGTATACAGGGCAAAGGTCTCCGGCACAAGAAAATCCTACGGTCGCGTTCACTCCGACCTTGTTTGTTCAGACGCAACATGGCTGCGATGGGACAGCAGAAGAAGTACAGGTCGCTAACAGAAGACAAAACAATAGTTGCCTTGGCCCTTAAAGCCCCAGTGTGTAATTATTTTGATTTTTTTTGGAGGCATCTGGTGGTAAAGTTGCAAACCTCAGCCGACTGAGCGGCCGACAGGGGACACTTTATGGCGGTGCACCGTCGATTCCACTTCCAGTTTCCGGCAGCGTCTGAAAATTCAACGCGTACGCGACGTATTCTGGACCGTTTTGTGCAACAAGCGTATTCAACACGACGTAGAAACATGGAGCCTCACATGGAGGTCATGTCCACCTCATGGAACTATATTCAACTCATTCAGAGTTGATTATACATAAATGAACACATAGTAATGCACAATATGTTCAATCTCTGTGAATGAGTTCTTCTAAATATCACACACTGTGGCTTTAACGCTGCCTGCCTCGTTGATTGTAAGTCGAATAATGCCATTGAAAATGTGATGTAATGTGATAATGACGGGTCTGTCAGCGTCTCCACACCAGTCACTCATCGTTTGCAGCTTTGAATGTGTTCACGTCCCGTCAGACTGTAATGATGATAATAACAAGAGCAAACAGGAGGAATGTTAACAGCAGCAATTAATATTGCCAATACAATACATTACACACACACGATCAGTAGGGATTACTGGTGTGTGTCTGTACACATTTGTACCAATGTGTGAGTGTGTGAGTGTCTCTGCGGCACATCAGATGAGGGGGACACTTTCAGCCGGTGCTCACATTGAGCCGGATTTTAGCTTTTTGCCAGCGACCCGACGAGAGTCGGGCCCCGGAGACGCTCAGCGATGAGTCACCTCGGTAGACACACAGCAGCAGAGAGACCAGCTAATGGGAAACATGGAGACATTACACGTTGTCGCTTTTTTTCTTCATGTTGGAGTTGGGAGTTAAAAAAAACAAAATGTCTCCCTCTAAAATACGGAAGCCCCGAGAGGCAAATGAGGAAAACAAAATACTTGAGGAAATCAATTCTCTAAGTCTGATTTGCATTGTTTTTCTACGGAAGAGCATTAGGGCCAGGCATAAGAATAAGAAAAAAAATGAGGGGCAAGGATCTTATTTATTTTAACATATCGAGAATGAAGTCGAAATGTCGAGAAGGAAGTTGAAATACTATTTCGAAAATGAAGTCGAAAATTGTAACCCTGAAGCACTTTTTCAGCGGCACCACACAACCGGATGTTGATGTTTTGTTAGCCCGTTGGCTAAGCTAACGCTAGCTGCTAACCCAGTTGCATAGTTGCGATATCATCATTGACAGGCGGAATCTGGACGAAACAAAATGGTGACAACGGGTGTTTGCGCGTGAACGTTCAACTGCAAACAACCGTCAATGAATTTCGAGAGGCAGTTAGTGAGGCTAGCGTAACTTAGCTAATGCTAGTTGACGTGGATGTCTTACAGCTCAACTGGTACCACAGTTTAGCCGTTCAGGCCTATTTCAACTTTAATCTTTTAAATAACTAAAAAAAAACTTCCTCCTCATTTGTTTTGTTATGCCTGGCCCTAATGCTCTTCCATTGTTTTCTCTAATATGTTTATGATTCAAGATATTTAAAAAAGGTTTGGTCAGGTCAGTCTTTCTAAATATTTCCAGTCTTATCTAGGTCAGGTCCCTTCAGCCTCTTATGGCCAAACTGAGAACTACTCTTTTTTGAGTTATAGCCCATTGTGACAGGTGTTTGTTTAATGGCTACCATGTTTTATTTTTTCCATGTTTTATTTTTTATTGAAATGCGTATCTCAGTGCCCTGAGACTTTCACACGGAAGTTTGCGCTACAGCAAAAAAAACAAGTGTGTCCGTCTGTTTGCTTGATGTCTACATGATGGATGGACGACAGCTTCATTGTCCCTGAAGAGAAATTCCATTTTCAAATCTCTGGTTAAACACTTACAAAAAACATTTGAAAAACCCTCCAGGCGCCTGAGCTCCGAGAGCAAGTTGAACACGCACAGGATACGTTGTCATTATCTGGCTTCACATTGACCGTCATGTTTAACCTGCAGCTGGTTGTCAACTTTGAACTGTTAACCCCAATGTTCCCCCTTTCCAGCTACGAGCGCTCGCATGTGGAAGAGGCGTCAGAAACGTGAATTATATTCCTAATGTCATCTGAGAAGAAATGCTGATACCTGACGGGAGAGTCGGTTTCACTGACATCCAAAAGTGAAATATAAATTATGTAACTAGAATAGAAAAACAACAGTGGAAATGATTTTTAAAGTTAGCCCAAGGATAAACAATAAATAAGCGCAGGATGATGAACAGACGTATATGAACATGTGATAAAGATTAAAAATTGACCACCGGCTTGGTCGAGGCGGAAAAGTTCTGATGTAACCATTCATTTCAAAATAAAGTTCCCCAAACGATGACACAACCCATACGTCTGGCCTCAAGGAAAGTTCCAGACATCAATGCACCATATATATACAGTTGAGCTTTGGCTCTTGCAGCAGCCACCAACACTAAGGAATCCATAAGATCTAAAGAATAAATGGGTTTTCCAAAGGACTGTATACATAGCGTGTGAAACTTATTCTGCAGCCCTTTGCATGACTGAAGCATCCTTATGTCAAACGTGTGCACCCAACTACAACATGCGGCCACGCCACATTCCCCAAACCCAAAGAACATCTTGTTCTTTAGGGTTTGTCGCTGATGTCAATTTTAATTTGACCTGAATCACTGAGCTTGTTTTTAGTTTTTTTCCACCCTCTCTGCAGCTTCCAGAAACATGTCAACAGAATGAAAGACTTGACATGTGACTGCTGATAAACCATCAGTCAAATGACTCAGAGGCAGAGATCTGAGAGACTGAGTGGTACCCGGGACAACAGGAACTGTACCTACATATTTCTGTGATATGGACAAAACCCAATGTTCTTGTTCAGACAATGGTATTTCCAGATGAACAGGTTTTATTTGCCAGAGCGGCTGACTTTAGACCCTTGTGTTTTGTTTTTGACATTGGCCTTTATTTCACATCTTTTACGGTGAAACATAGCAACTGCTGTATGTGTTTAAAATAAAAAGATAATAATAAAAATGACACATTTTACTTTCAATGCACTTCACATTAAAAGCAAATCTCAAAATGCTAAGAAATTTAATCTGTCGGAGGTTAAAGTATGTTATGCGAAAATGTCCAAAGTTAAAGCCGGGGGCCTTGACTTTGAAATGTGGTAGGGGCGCTACTGAGTCATTTTGGCGTGCCCCCGAGACGCCTAAAATTCTCAACATTTTTAACAACTTTTCGAGCACGTTGAGAAAAAAAGAAAAAATAGCCAATTTATTTCTGCTAAGAAGAAGAAAAAGAACGACAAGAATTCCTACGATTACAATAGATACTTACGCTTGTGAGCGCTCAGGCCCTAATAGCAGAAATAAAGACAAAGCATAGAAAAACATTCATCCTCATCAATTCAGCAGTTCTTTCCCCTGAAGTTGTTTTTTCCAACTTTCTTTCAACGCTCTGATCTCTGCTGTCGAAAAAACTCAAACCGCTTTCGTCGTCTTTGTCTTGCTGTTGTTACGCAAGTGACCTCTCGACCTCGCTCAGAACTGGCCTTTCCTGTCGAGCTCTGACTTTCAACACGTGAATGTTGTGAGGTAACTGCTGTTTATCAAAGGCTGGGTGGCTGTTGGTCATCGTGGGCTACTGGGAATTTTTTACAGTCACTTTTACCGGGAAAAAATTCCAATAATCTTCAATGAAAACAACTGTCAGTCGTGAATTAACGTGAAGTCTTTTGCATTTTTTTTAGATAGATAGATAGATCTGTGTATTTCCTCCACCATGGAGGTTATGTTTTCACTTCCGTCTGTTGGCTTTTGTGTTGGTTGGTTTTGGTTTGGTTTGACAGCAGGATCATGTAAAAACTACTGAACCGATTTTACACAAAACTTGGTAGGAAGATGAAACATGGGCCAAAAAAAGAACCCAAATAAGTTTTTATTGTGCAGATCCAGGATTTAATTATTAATTTAATTTTTTTTAACCAACCTATTATTCTGATTAAGATTTCATGATCTTCATTGCTTTATTAGCTTGATTGGATTTGTGTGAGCTCCGCTGAGGGAGCTTCCAGTTTGTATACTGAATTTAAGTCAAGTGTTGTGCCTGGACATTGGTGAAAGTACCATTTGTCTAAGCAATATAATTGATCAGTTATGGCTATCAAAATAATAAAATATTAATATTAAAAATATTAAAATTAAATAATAACTTTAATCAATATCAAAGTTCCTCGGGGCACCACCCTTCAAAGGAAGGGAAATGATAGCCAATCAATTGATTCAGCCTCATTTACAATATGCTAACTATCAATTTGGAATTCTGATTGATAAATACATTTATAATTACCACCAGAATCACCACCTTGGTAGTTAGAGGTTGAAGGATTTGGAGTTCTACCGGTCAGAGGTTGGCAATACTCACACTTATGCAACATTAAATAGACCAGACTGCATATTTAATAACATTTATTTAAAAGACAAGATGAAACAACAATATCTAATCTAACAAATGAAATATATATATATATATATATATATATATAAGTCTGAGATTGTGTGTGTGTGTGTGTGTCACAGACTAGGTGGCCGTAAAGGTCAAAGGTCTAAGAAGTACTACAAACAAGATGGCGGTGAACAAAGAAACTACAAAATGGCAGCATCAAAGGTGTCGGCTCGGCCACATGCTGTGCTTCTTTGATAAGGCCATTTGTTGCAGGACAAAGAGTTTCAGGTTAAGAGAGGGTTAGTCAAAGGATCCTAACCCCAAAATAACCTATTGGTAGATGTAACAACAACATTAAGTGAACACATTGACTCAAATCAATACAGCACACTTTTAAGGTTAAACACTCCAATGCTTAGCCGTGTTGCGTTATGCTGTATGCCCAAGTTACATTACCGAGTCCATGGAAAAGAAGAGGAATAGTCCTTTTGGGATGCTGTATGTGTGTCCAGAAAGATGCAGCAGTCGTGCTGTGTGGTTTCAGTGTCCTTTCTGTTTCCTCCGCAGAGTTAGATGCTCAACACTAACTCTGCTTGGTGGTTCCTGAGCTTGGTCAGTTGACCAGACTTTGTGTCTGCCACTGATGTAAAACCAGACTTTCCAGCCTTGGTTGGTCCTTTGGCAGGATCTCGCGTCGCTGCCTGTGGAAGTTGCAGCAGTCTGCTTCTGCAGGCCTGCATGGAGGTCAGGGTCCAAGAGCAGTGGTTTCTCCCAGAGGAGAAAGAGAGGTCTTTGCTCTCCGTTGAGAGGTTGGAGAAGAGAGTGTTGTCTCCTTGAAGTTAGAGGCAGGAAGAGAGTGAAAAGAAGAGTGCGCTGGGGTTTTATGGGCCTGATGACCCCCTGGGGTCTGGGGCACACAGTGACCAATGGCAGCTGGAGATTGGAGGAGAGTTCACACCAAGGTGTGATAAGTGAAGCATTCTGGGCATCAGAGTTTTCCAGTCTGTTCCTTTGTCTTTGGAACCAAGGACCAAGTGATCAGGTCCTCCATTTTGTGAAGCACTACGCAAGACTTAACTATTAAACCCACACCAATGGAATTCACTTGTTACAGCAGCAGTGTTTAGGGGAAGCTTTTGAATTTTTTTTTTCTTGTTTTCTGTCACAGTCGTCAAAGGGAACAATCAGTGTCAACAGACATTTGCTCATCACTCATCCACTCACACGGATTCCTCTGTCCACTGACAACCGACCTTGAAATTGTTGACGGATGACACATGTTGCGCAGCCCATCAAATCGGATCTTTTCTTTATGTAAGAGTTGCTTCACCCCTGAGAAGAAACATGTCAATATGTAAAAATGAACAAGACATGTTTAAATGAAATTCATGGCTACCCCTGTTTTCATTTTTGTTTCTCACAAAAAGCCCTCCAGCACATTCATGCGGCAGAGAGAGAGAGAGAGATAGTTAAGATTTTACACTCAAAACATATGAGGAAAAACACTCACCCCTACCGTAAATGCTGCTTAGTCATCAATGTACAAGCGAGTCGTCGGATGAAAACCTCGGCAACGCCCAGTGAGATCTGCCTATAAAGAGCGAGGAGCCGAGCACCTGTCGTCAAACTGCACCAGACTCCTGACAACAGGTGAGCTCCTCTCATCTCCTGCTCATTCTTTTATGATCTGACTTCGCACCTACACCTGATTTATTCACCGTTCATAATTTCATGTCGTTTTTTAAGATTTGAATTGAAGCCGGAGAGGACCGTCATCATGACTCGTGTCCTCCTCGTCCTCCTCGTCCTCTCGCTGACGGCCATCCCTCCAGTAAGTTTGATTCTGTCTACACTCGGATTAATGATGTTAAGACATTTGTCTGCCGTCCTTGTTGCAAACTTCTCAGTATCAACTTTATATAAACTAAAAGAAAAAACATCCTTGTTTCAAACTTATTTATTGTATATAGTTTTTATATACCTTTGTTTTTTTTAATTTAATGTAAATTTTTTGTAAAATTTTGTACATACTAACCCTTTTCTGTAAATTTCTTATATATTCTTCTTTAAGTTGAGGGGAAATTGTTGTGAGGAGACACAATTTTATATTCTAGATTTTTATGACAATGCCACAGAATTATATTTTAAACGACACCTGAAAACTATGTAAGCGCATTGCATTCACTGAATAAAAAAATTATATTTGGACACCTTCTCATCTCATCACATCTCATAATTATGACATCCTGATCTAGTAATTAAGGTGTCAAGTTTTTAATTTATTTCGCGAATGCAATGCGCTTCCGTAGAAAACAGAATAAAACAGGATTTTAAAATGGGTGCTGTTGTGACTTTGTGTTGCAGAGTGCGGCTGCGGATGAAGCTCAAACAGGTAAGTTGAATAAAGCAGAATTCTTAACATATTTACATAATTTTCTTTTAATAATTCACACATTAGACTGCTGCGCCTTGATTCTGATATTTCCGTGTTCACCTCCAGACGAATCTTCCGACGTCTCTGAAATCATCGCAACAGTCAATGACGGCATACGTAAGACAGAAGTTTCATATAATCCAACTTTTCTGCCTAAAATACAAAGAAAAAAACGAATGTTATTCTGGAGTCTGGAGATTATGTAAATCTCCAGATTCTTGGTTTTGATATTCATGTAAGTGTCCGTATTGTTGTTCCGCAGCAAACCTGATCCACGGCGACATTGTGCCTAATCGAAAGAGGAACGCCGCATCCTGCACATCCAGCGGCTGCAAGTGGCCTAAAAATGGAAATTATGTCTATGTGCCGGTCTCCATCTCCTCCACTTACAGTGAGTAGAAGCTTGACCCCCCCCCCCAAAAAAAGTTCCATCATGGTGAAAAATAGATTTCACACAAGCAACAAATGTCTTTCGGCAGAATGAGGAAGTATTATCTTTAACCAGTGGAAAACAACTAAGTACATTTTTGAGGTGTTTTGACAACATGAATAATTGCATATCATGTTACATCTACTTCACTACAATTCAGAGGGAAATAGTGTGTTTTTAACCAGTGGATCTTTTCTTCTTTCCTCTCCCACTAGTGATCTCACAACCCCTCAGATATATTTTGTGACTCCTTGATGGGAAAATGTAATTTGCGTGTTTTCAAAATCTCGTAGATGTACTTGAGTGGGGAACCGAGCATTTCTACCACCACCGTTCTTATCATACATCATTTGTTTAATATGGAAATGGAAATGGAGAATTTGAGATTTAAAGTCGTCCTTCACTCAAAAAGGTGTTTTTCTTCTGTTTCTGTCCTATAAAATGTCTGACAATGACTACAGGGACTTGTCACTGTAGAGGTGTTTTCTTCCAGTGCAGCAGAGGCAGCGCATCCACGACAGGTGTCAGCAGACAGTTAGCGTTAGCATTAGCAGTTAGCATCCACGAGAGGACGGCAGGATATGTCGGCAGACAGTTAGCGTTAGCATTAGCAGTTAGCATCCACGAGAGGACGGCAGGTGTGTCGGCAGATAGTTAGCGTTAGCATTAGCAGTTAGCATACACGAGAGGAAGGTGTGTCGGCAGACAGTTAGCATTAGCATTAGCAGTTAGCATCCACGAGAGGAAGGTGTGTCGGCAGACAGTTAGCGTTAGCATTAGCAGTTAGCATCCACAAGAGGACGAGAGGAAGGTGTCAGCAGGCAGTTAGCGTTAGCAGTAGCAGTTAGCATCCACGAGAGGACGGCAGGTGTGGCAGCAGACAGTTAGCGTTAGCATTAGCAGCTATATTCCACGAGAGGACATCTCCGATGTTGCCCCTAGCCATCTTGTTGTGCACATTCTTCCAACGGTCAATCTTGTTGCACACATTCTTCCACCGGTCAACCTAGCATGAGCAGCTGTGGTGGGCGGGGCCTGTGTTATTTGCATATCATGAATATTCATAGTCTCAGAATTCCCCAATGAGGGACAGAGAGTGGATGGTTTCAGCACCAGTTTTTTAAAACTTTTTGTTGGGGTAAACAAAATATTAGGCATACCAGATTATTTTTATATACTTTAAAACGTGACTGGAGGGGGTCTTTAAGCAAACTTCAGTTCTTACTTGAGGTGTTTTACATCCACTGATGTAAGCAAATGTCTTAATAACTTTTGATTATTATGAAAAAGTTTTGATTCATACAAAATCTACCTACGTTTTTGTAGTCTGACCCTGGCTGCCAAAGCTATTCCTGTAACTCCCAAAATAATTATTTGACCCCATAAATACATTTAACGGAAAAAAAAGGTAAACTGTGCGACTGTGAAAAAAAGTTCAAACCAAGATAAATCTGAAACTGTGATAAATGCACAGTGATGATAGTGATGAAGAGAGCTTAACATATTCAAAGTGAGGATGAGGGGAGGATTAACAATTTGAGTGTCACATTTATCGCCTGGGATAAAAGGAGGGATTTTGAAAAAAAATCTAAGTTGCTGTATTATGCTTGAAGGCGAGCGGCAGGGTGCGAGGTGTTCAGGGTATTTTGGGAGAAAACTTCTCAGCAGCCTTTACTTTGTCTCTGCAGGCCGTGCACAGCGCAGCATCATCATAAGAAGCCTGGTGAGCTTCCATAGATCCACCTGCATTCGCTTTGTCTGGCGCAGATGGTATCATAGGTCGTACCTCAACTTCTTCTCTGGATCTGGGTAGGAACACACACACACACACACAACCCCTCTACGATCGTGTATCTCTCTGGCAGTGGTGAAGGAGGAAGTGCTCAGAGCCTTTACTAAAAAAAAAACTATCAACAAAGATGAGAATGTAGTACGGCATTCAAAATCCCACTACAGTAAAAGTACAGAAGCGTTATCAGCTAAAAGTTAAAGTACCAAATCCGCAGCATTCTGTTCATCCGTCAAATGAAGTTGTGTATCGGAATATAAAGTATAGGTCCCTGTAAAATCTAAAAGAGTTAAAGTAGCATGAAAGAAATATATGCAGGAGCAGTCAATGTCATTTTTATTTAGGTACAGTATTTGAGCAAATCTATTTTGTACCACTCTGACTCAGGAAACATTTTTCAGTTTGCCACAGATTTGAAACGTTTCTTTTTTGAAGGAATAGATGTTCGATACCAACCGGCTGGAGGATCTGTCGGAGATGGAAGTCACCAGCTTGTCGCCGAAATAAATATTCACAATTTTAAAGTACTGACGGATTTCCACTGTCACTCCGTTGGTAATATCCATATATACCCGGAGACAGTAAAGACTGGAAACACTGGGAGAGAGAGAGAGATGTAGAAGATGACTGGCATCCATTCGGCTGTCATATACAACTGTTTTTTTATTTTTTATTTTTACAAAGATTTCACTCTGTGTGTGTGTCTGTGTGTGCGTGTGCGTGTGTCAGGTGCTGGTCTTACGTGGGCCGCGTGGGCGGAGCACAGCTGGTCTCCCTCAGGAAAAACGGCTGCTTGTACACGAGCACGGTGCAGCACGAGGTGCTCCACGCGCTCGGCTTCCACCACGAGCACGTCCGCTCCGACAGGGACTCCTACGTTGAAATCCTCACCCAGAACATTCAGTCAGGTCAGCTCGCACACACACAAAATGTTTTATTTCATACGGCGATGAGGAAAACGGAGGATGAAGTCAATAAGAGGCCCAAAGAGTATGCACATGCCTACCTTTATTTTGGGTAGGCATGTCCTCGTTCAGCTGTATCTCGGAGGTACAAAGATTTATGGGCAAATTTGAGCAAAACTGAATTTTATTTAGGCTCCAATTTACCAGGAAGGTCCCATTTAGATACAATATCTCTTCGACCAGGGAGTCCTGGTCAAGATGGATGAACAGACTGAGGGTCTACGGCCGTGTTATCAGCTCTGTGAGCGGGAACTCAAGATGCTGCCTGGTAGTCGTTACGAAATGGGAAATCGCGAACACAGTGCGGCATCGAGTGTTTAAAGGGTCAGTAAGCCATTCTGCAGCAACGCGCGTTTTGTAAAAATCTGCGGAAATTCCCACGCGGTCCGCTAGCTGTCGGTTGCCGCGTGCTGAAAGTCGATCGGGGTTTTTGGTCCAGCCAAGGCTCCGTAAATCGAAATCAACATAGAGAAAATGGCGCGGCCAGCCCCACGCAGCGTTGCGAGTGCAGTTTGTAAAACATCACTCCCTGACACCTTAAAGAGACGGCGCTGCAACTCCGCGCCTTTGGCCTGGTGGTTGGCGCATCGTTTTCTCCTGTACCCCGAGGACGCGGGTTTCGCGGCCCGGGCCAGAGCAGTGAACCATCGACATCCACAAAGAGAGAGAGACAGGGGTTTCTCCAAAATCGCTCACTGCGCCTTTAAGTCGTAAAAACACTGCTGTCGGGAATCTGAATGCTACACAGGCTAACGACTTGGCAAGCTAGCTCGACGCGTCGCTCGATCACGTTGCTCATTGTAGCTGTGGACCAGATACCTGCGAAGCGAACGACTTCCCCATCGGCCTTCGCCGCGCTTTGTGCTCAGTGACAACCTTGCAAGTGTTCGCATGCTAACACACCAAACTAAGATCACAATATTTGAGCTTGAATGTGTTTAACGGTTTCATCTGTGCAGGGAGGGAGAACAACTTCCAGAAGGCGCAGACTAACAACTTGGGAACTCCCTACGACTTCGGCTCGGTCATGCAGTACAGCAAGTGAGTGCCAGTTATATCAGAGGTATAAGGCAAGTAGCATCAAGGGTTGCCGACCGGGAATCGAACCCCAGACCTTCTGTACCAAAGACAGTGGTGCAAACCACCGATTAGCTATACCAGCTGTATGTATAAGTACACTTTTGGAATATCGTGGTTGCACTTTGTACAAAATCACATAGTCACACTTTATCTTCCATATTAATTTCAAGGGGGCACCCAGGGTTGAACTGGGGAACCTCTTGATCTGCAGTCAAAGGCTCAAACCGCAGAGCTGTACCCCCCGTGAGACGATATGTGTTGTATTTGTCTGCACACATGCACACAGGACCAGCTATGAAGCAAAATGATCAGAATACATAGCAATGATTGTGTTTTTATACTGTAAGTCATTACTGAAGGGGAACAAAAGAGTTGAAAAGAAATATGTAAATACTGACAACAGTAAAAGTATACAGGTAAGAAACATTATCGGTGCAGAGCCAGTGTGTGTGTGTATGTGTGTGTGTGTGTGTGTGTGTGTGTGTGCTGCACCTCAATCAACCAAAAATGTTTGTGTCCTTCCCAAAGCAACGCCTTCTCCAAAAACGGACAGCCGACCATCGTCGCCAGGAAGGATCCCAACCTCAAGTTTGGAAACGCCAAAGAAATGAGCACTAACGACATTGCACGCATCAACAGGCTTTACAAATGCCGTGAGTGAAAAATAAACACTTTATTCCGTAAAAAATTACAAAATCATACTGTCGACATATGTAAGGACGCAACAAATGCGTCCCACTGCTGTTTGGGAACGCAGTAGAACAAAATGTCATTTATTAATCGGAACCTCATTTCTGTTTCTTTTTGTTTTTTTCCCCAACCAGGAAGTTGATGTCAGGTGGAACGGGTCGCCCTCCAGATACTTCACCTGTGGATCATCATGATCTCTGTAGAACAGCAACAATATTAGTCTATACCAACAGAAAATGTGCTGCGTACCTGTTCATATGTGATGGATCATGATACATTGTGAAAGCTATTTTTTTTTCTTAATATAATGGGACTTGATTAAATACTAAGTGTGTGCAGCACCCGCAGGGAGATATGACGGCGTCTACAGCCAAAAAAGATTGTCGATATTGTATTATTTGATATATTATTTTCGGTTGAGGGGGGTCAAGGGTTCTTTATACAAGAAATGTAGCCATTTCATAATCAATGACTTTGTATCAAATGTGACATTTCTTCAATTAAATCAACCAAAGCAAATTCAGTGAGCACGTTTTCTTTCTTTTCACACCAAAAGGAGGCAGTGTCCTGCCACCATCCGACCGTCAGGGTTTCTCCTCCTCAGCTTCACATCAGTTTGCTTTCGATTGATATTTAGTTCTGTGAATTTTCATATAAACCAGCCCAAATCTGTTTTTCATTTTTATAGACGATCACGGGGCAATATGCACTTTTTGTTTTGCACAAAGGTAAAATGACAGTGACATCATCTTAGATTAAATGATTAGTGAATATCTTCACGGACTCTTTGACTATGGATACAATGCATAAAAACCTCATGTTCTATGTTGTACATTTGCAGAACATATTTCCTTTATTCAACTTAAAATCACCAGTACCGCAATTAAAAAAATGCCCAATTACAGGTGAAGGTCCTGCATAATTATCAGCAATTGTGTTTCAAATGAAAGTATGATATATTATATTATTACTGTAAAGTGAACTGCTCTGAAGCATCAGAGTGTACGCAGCATTATAATACAGCAGCTGAAGTAAACTTAGTTTAAACTATTCTGTTTTCATATTAAAGTAGATTGGTCGAGTGGTTCCCAACCTAAGGGTCAGGGCCCTAAAAAAGACAAGAATTTCGTTTTTTTTCTCATTTGCCTTTCGCGGCTTCCATATTGAAGAGACAAAAATATCAACTCCAACATAAACTGGCTCTCTCTGCTGCTGTTTATTGAGATGACTCATCGCTGAGTTACGCTGTGTGTGTGTGTGTGTGTGTGTGTGTGAGAGTGTGTGTGTGTGTGTGTGTGAGAGAGTGTGTGTGTGAGAGTGTGTGAGAGCGTGTGTGTGTGTGTGTGTGAGAGTGTGTGAGAGTGTGTGTGTGTGTTGGCTCTATTAATTTTTGCTGTTACCATTCCTCCTGTAACTATTTAACTACTAAAAACTATTACACCGTGTGCTGTTGTTATTATTATCATTACAGTCTGACAGGACCTCTACACTTTCATAGCTGTAAAGGATTAGCGACAGTGTTGAAGACGCCGACAGACCCGTCATCGTGAGGCCTGAGTGTGTTTTCTGAATATGAGTCACCCTGGAAGGTTTTGTTAACTCATTTTTATGTTAAAGATTTGGAAAACTCCACTTAGCTCATTTCTCCTTCAATCATCTTGTTCGACAGTCACAGAAATACGCAGCTTTTACTACAAAAAAACAAAACCTTTAACGCGCCTCATGGCGTCATGAATACATGTCAACACACTGAAGTCTTCACTGCAGACAAATCATGAGTCAACAAGAAAACACAAGTTCAAAATGTTTGCAATCCATCCATCTATCATCCGTCCATCCATCCATCTACCATGCATCCATTCATCCATCCATCCATCTATCATCCATCCATTCATCCATCCATCCATCTACCATGCATCCATTCAACCATCCATCTATCATCCGTCCTTTCATCCATCCATCCATCTATCATCCATCCATTCATCCATCCATCCATCTATCATCCGTCCATTCATCCATCCATCCATCCATTCATCCATCCATCTATCATCCGTCCTTTCATCCATCCATCCATCTATCATCCGTCCATTCATCCATTCATCCATTCATCCATCCATCCATCCATCCATCTACCATGCATCCATTCATCCATTCATCCATACATCTATCATCCGTCCTTTCATCCATCCGTCCATCTATCATCCATCCATTCATCTATTCATCCATCCATCCATCTATCATCTGTCCATTCATCCATCTATCATCCCTCCATCCATCCATCCATCCATCCATCTATCATCCGTCCATTCATCCATCCATCCATCTATCATCCATCCATCCATCTGGTCGCGGCGGCAGCCTGTGACCTTGACCTCAGTGGAAAACTTCCCGAGGTCAAGGAAAGGGGTCAAGTACGACTGATGGGACTTAGGAAAAGCCGACAGCGCTGCTCAGAGAATCCCACTCCACTTTTGTTAAACTGCGTCGACGGCGGATGTTGTTGACGCGTCTGTCGTGATGAAACTACACATCTCCATCAGCATGTTTCAGTGTTTTACCAGCGTGTGACATCACATGTAAATGATTCATATGAAACAGTAACTTACAACTGGATCATATTCATACTCTTCTTCTTCTTCAGATTGAATCGTTTACGTCCGTGCATGTCGCGTCACGTTAGTGCACCCTATGCTAAAGGAGATAGGAAAGGAAGCATTGAAACTCCTTTTCTAAGCACTTAGAGAAACCGACCAGCTCTTATCACGGCTGCTGATCAAATACTTCCGGGTCGCGTCAAGATTTAGGAAACTTCCCGAGCCAATTTGACAATTCGACCTCACCCTGGGCGTTCCAGACACCCCTCTGTCCCCGGCCTCGCTCTCCAGCGCCGCCTGGGGGATCCCGAGGCGTTGCCAGGCCTAATGGGACATGTTAGCCCCTCCAGAGGGTTCTGGGTCCACCTCTAAGTCTCCTCCCGGTTGGACGCCAACCCCCATAAGGAGGGGGCCCAGGCGACGTCCTGACCAGACGCCCGAACCCCCTCAACCGACCTTTCAAGGTCAAAGGTGGTCACGGAAGATAATGGTGTGATTCATGTGTTCCCTCTGGTGCACATGGACGCTGTCGACAGCACTTGGACGTGGACTCCTGCTCACTCCCCTTTTCAAACGGAGAACTTTCTATGTATTGAATCCGTAGTCAAGGCCTCACCAGACCGATAACATGTCCTGAACAATTGACAATGGTGTTGCTGTCATTGAACCTTTGTGGCCTTTTTTTGGAAATCTTTTCTGTGAACGTTCATGGAGCTGCTGTAAACATCCATCTGAAACAAGCCGATGTGAATTACTCTACACTGACGAGCTGAGGAGGAGGAGAACACACGATGTCAGGATGATGGCAGCACACTGCCTCCTTTTGGTGTCAAATAGAATAACACAACGCATTTGTTTTAGATGGAAAGTCACATTTAATTTTTTTGAAGGAATACAAAGTTTTTGATCACGACACACAAGTGGCTGATTATATTATTTATTTGTCCGTCTACAACGTCACCAACAATCATCAAATCACGACCTCATAGTTCCGTCACCAAAACGAACGCTTTGATTTAAAAAAAGAAAAACAATCAAGAAGTGAATCGAATGGATGAATTAGAAAGGTTAAAAGAGGCCGAGTAACGCCCCCAGACCCGACTACATGAAGAACAACTGCTAACACCTGCAGGTGTCAGATCTCCATCACATACGCATGTTCTGTTGCTATAGAACGATATTGTTGCTGTTCTGCAGAGGTCATGATGTTCCACAGGGGAGGTATCTGGAGGGCGACCCGCTCCTCCGGTCATCACCCTGGTTGAGGGGGAAACAACAACAACGCATGAGGTTCTCATTCATAAATGAAATTAAATTCAACTGCGTTCCTGCAGCCGTGGCACGTCTTTGTTGCGTCCT
>NC_061518.1:1745000-1770000 GCF_022379125.1 Scophthalmus maximus
CGCACCCTGCAACACAAAGTCACAAAAACAAAATGCATCTTAAAGTCGTGATCTCCTCTGTTTTCAGTTGCTGTTACGATAATTCTGTTGCATTGTCGTGGAGATCTGAGAAGCCCTCAGATTGTGGGACTTCACTTCTTCTATGGGTCACAACAATTTCCCCTCCAACTCAAAGGCAACAAAACCCGTAAACTTTTAGTTCACATGAAGTTGGTATCGTGAAGTTTTCACAAGGACACCAGACGATGTCTTGACGTCGCCATCCCAGTGTTGACAGACTCGAACTTACCGGAGGGATGGCGGTCAACGAGAGGACGAGGAGGACGAGGAGGACGCGAGTCATGATGGCGGTCGTCTCCGGCTGCAGTTCAAATCTTAGGGAATAGATGAAAATATATAAACAGTGATTGAATCAGGTGCACCTGTAAGTGCTAAGTCAGATCGTAAAAGAATGAGGAGGCGATGGGAGGAGCTCACCTGTTGTCAGGAGTCTGATGCAGTTTGACGACAGGTGCTCGGCTCTTTATAGGCAGATCTCACCGGGCGTGTCCGGAGTTTTCATCCGGCAACTCACATGTGGATTGACAGTAAGGGTGAGAAGTTTAGGGAAACACATTTTTTTCTCTGTCAACAACATTTGACAGTTTTCTGGATCTGCGCCAATTCCGTCGTCTTCGTTTGGACATGACTCCAAAACTGTTGGACATACAACACTGTTGGTTTTCCTACCGAATCCACATGGTTGTATTTACAGGCCTCTTGCCGCCTTTGTTACTGAATCCCTACTTCCCCAGGGAAGTCCACGTTTAAAGCCACAAGATGTGGATTTTTATTTGGATCCAAATAACACCAACTCATAGATATCAGTCCCCTCAATGTGCCTCAAGATCCATAAATTATTGTAGCCTGGCGTAGACAGAAAAACATTCAAATGCGTATCAGTCTGGGACCTCCAGATGTCCGCCGGTGGGAAATTCACTTCCCAGTGGAGGAGATCCAGACCTGGAGTGAATGGAATGAACTCCCAGAATTCGTCTGGGTCCCAGGCAGGGATCTGACCTAGCAACTGCTAAGCAACACCAAGGATTCTGTAATGAAATCTAATGTATATATAGAAAACACATCTTTAAATCATTTTGATCATTTAAAGGGACAGTTCAGTGATTTTGAAGTGGGGTTGTATGAGTCACTAATGCGTAGTTAATATGTGACCTCGTGGAGATGGTGACCAGCCATGTCATTTAACGGAGTTGGGAGGAGAAGTGGAAGTAGCCAGTGGCGGTTTTGGGGCACCTGAAGCGGTTCTCTATATCATATCACTGTGTGGGGATTGTAATTGGCTCATTGGCGCGCCCTGCAGCTGCAGGCGCGGCGCCCCTGCTTGCTGTGAAGGTGCCGTGCACTGCACAGAAGCTGTGTGAGAAGGGGACAGGCGAGGGGCCCGTTCACCTCTGGGTCTCCCCAATGTAATGGACAAGGAGGGGGGCAACGGGGGATCCACTGTGTAGAGCTATACTCGGAAATAAAAAGAAATAAAAAAAACGCACACGTCATTCATAATATTATAAATATAGGCCTATAATTCCTGCACGTTTTTGTTTCTCTGAATTGTGTGAAATGGCTAATAAAAATAGGTAATACTACTACAAAACGATTGTGCTTGAGTCTTGACTTCTGACAGTGTTGGGGGACGGGAAATCTGTCGATTGCGGAGGGCCAAATAAATACAGAGATGGAAAGGAAAAGGTCGAAGCCATCAGGTGCCCAATTTAGGAAAAATAAGAAAAGAAGAAGAGGAGAAACGAGCAAAAGATAAAGGTATGCAACTGTATATTTATTTAAGTTCTGATAAGTTAAACTGTGCAGAATAGTCTTCATTGCTTCTCCTAAGAGTGTAATTAAAATGGAGGGGGGGTCTCGCCCGGGGTGTAATTCAATGAAGAACCGCCACTGGAACTAGCGTGAGTCTGAGGGGACCATCGAAAAACATCTTTCTCGCCACATTTTAAAGCGTTACCTAAAAAAAAAAAGTACATCCGTTCAAGTGTACGCTGGAGAGAGCTACTTTTCACTGCTTTAGTTTTGTTTTTTTATGCACTTTTTTTTCAATCGTCCTTCGGCCATGTATCACTGCGCCAACTCGCCGCGGTAGCTTTGAGTCGAACAGCTGATTTTTCCGGAGTGACACTGCACCGGCGCAAGTTGGCGCATTGAATACATTGGCTGATCGCCATGTCTGTAAGGTAACAAGTAACTCATACAACCCCACTTCAAAATCACTGAACTATCCCTTCAGTGATGGTTTCGGAAAATAATCGTCGGGCGATGTTGTAATATTCTGCCAGTTCCTAAATAAGATGGGCTCAACAGAAGTGGAAGTGTCTGCGAAAAAAGTGGGAAAAACAATAAATAAAAAAACCCGGTTCTTTCTCAGCCAATGTTTCATCCTTCCACAAAGTTTTGTGGAAATCCGTTCATTCGTTTTTACATAATCTTGCTGTTTAACATGCAAACCAGTCTGGGATCAGTAAAGTACATCTATCTATCTATACATCCTTCTATCTATCTAAATACATAAACTCAAAAGACTTCACCTTTATTCTGTCACAGTATTTCAGGAAGGGCTGCATGTTATTCTTTGTCGATTAAGCGGCAAAGAATGTTTCCTCGGTGAGAGCGCCTGTAAAAGATTCCATTTCCTGCTTACGCTACAACATTCGCAGGCAGATCTCAGCGGGTGCTGCCAAGGCATTATGTAACCAGTAAGCAGCATTTATGGTAAGGAAGTGTGGACGTTTATTGTTGTTTGGAAGTATAATCGAAGAGAAAACATATATTTTTTAAAGCTCCTCATATGTTTCGAGTGTAAAATCTTAATTTGTAAAGTAGCTACCTCTGTCACATGAATGTGCTGGAGGGCTTATTGCGAGAACGGTGTTGGAAACAAAACATAACCGGTAAAAATGCGGTAGCCATCAATGTCACTTAAATATGATTTTTGGATGAGCAATTAGCAAAAAGACTTTTGACGCTTATTGTGCACTTTGACACCAGGGCTGTTGTGACAGAAACCAGGAAACACAAAGTTATTTTTAAAAGCCTATGTTGAATCCAATACACAAACTAGAAGGTCAATCAGCGCACACCCCCGCCAAGGCCCTAACAGTCCCCTGAAATTCTATCAAGCTAATAAAGCAATGCAGATCATCAAATCATAATCGGATTGAATCGTTTAAGTTCGTGCATGTTGGTCATGTTAAATATCACTGTGGCAATGAATTGTGGGGCGTCTACTTCTCCTTACTCTCACAAAGGAAGCTCCAGTGTACGCTTTGCTAAAGGAGAGAGGAAAGGAAGCTCTTATCACGCTGATGATCAAATGCTTCGGGGTCACGTCAAGATTTAGGAAACATCTAGAGCTGCTTCCTTGTCCGTGGTTTTGCATACTGAGCCTGAAAACTACAACGCTTCAGCTGCGGACCGTCGTCTGGCAGAGCAAATGAAATGTTAATTTGGAAAATCCTCGTTCTTTCTTGGGTGTTTCAAATGGTTAGTTTTGTGAAACTATTTCCTTAGTTTGTTACATAATCCTGCTGTTTAACATACGAACCTCTCTGCAAAACTAACAAATGTGTTGTGTGACTAATACCTTACTGTAACACCAGAATTTCCCGGTGCGGGATCAAATTGTTCGGGGGGCGGACTGGACTGGCCATCTGCACATTCTGGAGAACGGCCGCCGGCTGTTATTTGGAAGGACGATTTCATTCTTGCACGCTTTGTGTTGTTGTGCGCGTGTGACGGTGGTCTGCCAGTCGAGTGCTGCACTGCGCCTCGGCTAAACCTCACCCGCCGACAAATCAGAAGTCGCCAAGCAATCTGAACTGAGAGCCTTCGCATTTAGCATCCCTGCGAGCGCGCGTTTCTCACGTACCGGAGGTTGTGGGTTCAAAGCCATCTATCTATCCAGCTATCTAAATAAATGCAGTAGACTTCGCGTTTATTCATTCACTCGTGCACGTGCCGCAGTATTTCAGGAAGCGCTGCAACTAGCGATCATTGACATTGTCGATGGCAAAGAATGAGGGAGGAAGGAGGGCCTGCGAAAATTTCCCGGTTTGCGCTACAACATTCATACGAGCTCGACGGGACGACAAAGAGACGACTGAACCTGTTGGAGTTTCTCGTCGGCAGAGATCATGAGCAAGACGACTTCAGAGCTCCGACAAATCAAACCTGTTCGCCAGGAAACACGTTTCGTCTGAAGTTTGAGCAGCACATTCGGTTTAATACATACCACAGAAATATTAAGGTACAGTCACTACTGTGCCGGGAACCACTCCAACCAGTCATTCATTTCCCTCTCTGCCTTTGCGTCGTTTGACTAGTGGTTCTGCAGCTGTCACGCAATCTTTTGGCCTCCGGCTAGAATCATCGTACGAACAGATTTGTCCTCAGAGCGTGCGTACGAGTGGCTTTCGGAGAACCTCCCGCATTCACCCATTTTATACACGTGTTTTACGGTTTCTTTCGAGTACAAGCGAGTGGTCCGGACCTGTCGTAGGAGCCACGTCTATTCGTCGGCTGTTAATCAAACCAAGGTTGATCCACTTACGAGTCGTGCCGCCGCTGTCGAAGTGCACGTGGGGGGAACCACTGCTGTGTTCATGTACCTGTCAAACGTTGTTGCGCAAGGTCGCGCGCAGACTTGTTGGCGTGGCGTGTCATTTTAGCGCCATTTACCTCAAATCCGCCCAAATTGGCTTGTGACGTCTCCAGTCAACCGGCAGACGAGGGTCACACTCCGGAGCCTTAACACAGCTGGTGGTGAAACCGCTCCACAAGCCTGAGAATGTGTCATGGCCGCATGTTGTAGTTGGGTGCACACGTGTTGCTTCAGTCATGCAAAGGGCTTCAGAATAAGTTTCACCCGCTGTATATATGGAATGGACATAGCTTTATTTTACGGATCCCTTAGTTTAAATCCTAGGCCGCGTTGTTGGCTGCCAAAAGGGCTAAAGCACACCTGTATATCTGGAAAAGCAGGAAATTACTGGAAGCTTCATTTGGTGCATTGATGTGTTCAACGTTCTTGAAGCCTGACGTGAGGGTCGAGTCATCATTGGGGAATTTTGATTTAGAAAAGGATGGTTACATCACCGCATTTCCTCAACCGACGGCTGCATGCACGTGTCTGTGAAGACTCCCGGGCATCCGGGCGATGGCGTCGCCAACGATCGTACAGGCGCTCAGTGAAGCCAGATGATGTGAAGCGTCTCCTGGGTGTGTGTTAACTCGAAGGGTTTTGACATGTTTCCGGGATGTGGAGTTTTTAACCAGAGTAACGAAATGGAATTTCTCTTCAGGGGCCATGTCGTGGCTGTCGTCCATCCAAACTTTAATTCGCTGATTCCTCACTGCAAATGAGCCAAACTCAGTACCAATGTCGTGGTACTTCGTGGATCGATTCATCCGTGGAACCCGTGGATCTCCGGAGCCTGTCTCAGCTAAGCCTGAGAACATTCCACCATCACGCCAGCCTGTGCCTGAGACAGCCTCGGCTCACTATCTCACCCCCTTTGTGTTCCATAAAAACATCTAAAGCTGCTTCCTTGTCCGTGGTTTTGCATACTGAGTCTGAAAACGACAACGTAACAGATGCGGACTGTCGTCTGGCAGAGCAAATGAAATGAGCAACCGGAATTCGTCTGGGTGCAAATGTTAACTTGGAAGAAGGTGGAGGAAAAAAGAAATTCCTTGTTCTTTCTTGGATGTTTCAAATGGTTAGTTTTGTGAAACCATTTCCTTAGTTTGTTACATAATCCTGCTGTTTAACATACGAACCTCTCTGCAAAACTAACAAATGTGTTGTGTGACTAATACCTTACTGTAACACCAGAATTTCCCAGTGTGGGATCAAATTGATCGGGGGGCGGACTGGACTGACCATCTGCACATTCTGGAGAACGGCCGCCGACAAATCAGAAGTCGCCAAGCAATCTGAACTGAGAGCCTTCGCATTTAGCATCCCTGCGAGCGCGCGTTTCTCACGTACCGGAGGTTGTGGGTTCAAAGCCATCTATCTATCCAGCTATCTAAATAAATGCAGTAGACTTCGCGTTTATTCATTCACTCGTGCACGTGCCGCAGTATTTCAGGAAGCGCTGCAACTAGCGATCATTGTCATTGTCGATGTTTCGGCAAAGAATGAGGGAGGAAGGAGGGCCTGCGAAAATTTCCCGGTTTGCGCTACAACATTCATACGAGCTCGACGGGAAAGGCCGAGTTCTTAGCGAGTCGCGGGGTCACTCGCGTGATCGCAGCGCGACAAAGAGACGACTGAACCTGTTGGAGTTTCTCGTCGGCAGAGATCATGAGCAAGTTGCTATGTTTCATCCATAAAGAATGTGAAACAAATGTCGTGTCAACAAAACAAACGGGAGCGCAGCTCCTACAAATCAAACCTGTTCGCCGGGAACCACTCAGCCTCTTACCGTAAGTCATTAATTTCCCTCCCTGCCTTTGCGTCGCTTGACTAGTGGTTCTGCAGCTGTCACGCAATCTTCGGGCCTCCGGCTAGAAGCGTTCGTACGAACAGATTTGTCCTCAGAGCGTGCGTACGAGTGGCTTTCGGAGAACTTCCCGCATTCACCCATTTTATACGTGTTTGAGAGCTATTAAAACAGAACCGAGCCGAATAGATGACAACACGTGTTATTCCGCGTGTAGATTCTACATCATTGATGACGTGGAGTCTTGGAGGAATCTCAGGGCTTTGGTGATGACATCTTTCTGAGTTCTGGCTGCGGAAACAAAAGGTCAGGCCGCTGAGCCGCGTTCTCCACCAAACAGGCGTCAACCCTCCTTCACGCATCGCACGGTATCTGAGATCTACGGTGTTTGTCGGACCGTCCGTGTTGTGTTGAATTCAATCATTTCTCCTTTGGACCATGAATGAACACATTGAATAGTGTCGCGTATGGAGCTAAATCAGGGCCATATGTTTTGTGAATGCGAAAAAAAATATTTTCAACTGAAAGTTCACGTTTTGATCTTGAACTTTGAAAAATAAAACAGTGTGTTCAAAATAAAAATAAGTGTAGGAAAAAATTTCTTCAAATCAAATTCTTTTTTTTTTCAACTCTGGAATTCTTTTTCCTTGAGGCTCAAGAGGATCTTCTCTCACTCGCGGGAACATTTGGCCACTGTCTCTCGCCCTGCCAACAGTATCCTCCCTACGTGAAATCCAACCTGGCAACCCCAGGCTCCCTAAGAGCTGTCAGTCAAAGTCCAAAAGTGTCAAACACTTTCTCCACGAGCTTTTCACCGCCAGCGCAGAAATAATTTTTGTGCGCTTTATATATGACCCAATTCTGGCTCCATACAAACACTCTCTCACACACACACACACATACACACCCACTCACTCACACACACACACACACTCACTCACTCACTCACTCACACACACACACACACACACTCACTCACTCACACACACACTCACACTCTCTCTCTCACACACACACACACACACACACACTCACTTACACACTCACACACACACACACACACACACACACACCGACTCACACACACACACACACACTCACACTCTCTCTCACACACACACACACAATGTCTCTCTCTCACACACACACACACACACTGACACACACACACACTGACTCACACTCACACTCACACACACACACACACACACACACACTGACTCACACTCACACACACACACACACACACACACACACACACACACACAGAGAGAGAGAGAGAGAGAGCGAGAGAGAGAGCGCTCAGCAGATGACTGATCAGGTGACAGTCACATGGTCCAGTCAGCTGATGCTAACGCTAGCCCGACAGCCCGACGGACGGACGGTTCTCCTGCTGCAGGGACGGATCTGACGGTCGGACAGGATGCCTTTCTCCGAGCTGTACTTCAACGTGGACAACGGCTACCTCGAGGGGCTGGTGCGGGGCTTCAAAGCCGGAATACTGTCGCAGGCGGATTATCTGAACCTGGTCCAGTGCGAGACCCTGGAAGGTGAGCGGCTAGCGGCTAACAGCTAACGGCCAGCGGCTAGCATTGGTAGCTAGCCACCGGGGCTAATCCCACTAGCTAGCCTCAACGCCAGTTAGCATGTAGCTCGTCGGTGTAAAGGATTTTTTTTTTTAAATCGCAACTATTCAACATACCAGTGTTTTTATTATTACTATCATCATCCCCTGAGTGGTCGTCATTAAGCTTGACATCGACTCTGTGTCGTGATTTTAATAAAAGGCTTCGTTATGTGAACTCCCCTCCCAGCTAGCATAATGCTAAATGCTATGCTAAGTCGATGTAAACGAGTGTCGTGTCGAAGGTTGATCAATAATGGGCTTTTTGAAAAGAATACAGGAAATGAAACTTACAGGAGGAAGAGATGTTTCTCTGCTTCCTCAAACTTACTTCACGTTTTAATTGCGATGTTGTGCAAGTGCTGATTGATGTTAATATGTTAGTATGTCAATTATGACACAACGACAACAATCACATCCGGATGTTCATCGTGATGCGTTGTGTGTTTCAAACTATATGAAAACTTTACAAGCAGCATTTCATATCTCAGTGAGAACTGATCAAGTGTTTGCCTGGAGATTGGAAAATAAATCTAAGACGACAACAACAACAACAACAGCTCCAACCAATTATCAATCGATAGAAAACTGCAACTATTGTTGGTAATCAATGAGTTATTATATAGATTTATTGTCCAATTTCTCAAATGTGTCCATATTGTTCTTGTTAGCCTTAGTTTTCCGTAAAAGTAAAATTTGCGTTTGGTCAAGAGCTGCGACAGTTAATTGACTAATCGATTATAAATCGACTAATAAATTAAATCGCCAACTATTTTTGATAATCGCTTAACCGGTTCAAGTATTTTAAAAGTCAAA
This sequence comes from Scophthalmus maximus, assembly GCF_022379125.1. Classification (NCBI taxonomy): domain Eukaryota; kingdom Metazoa; phylum Chordata; class Actinopteri; order Pleuronectiformes; family Scophthalmidae; genus Scophthalmus; species Scophthalmus maximus. The sequence continues at coordinate 1,753,953 of NC_061518.1, forward strand.
ATTCTAGGATTTCAGCTTCTTAAATGTGAATATTTAGTGGACAAAACAAAACATCATCCTGCGGTTTGGGAAATACGATCAACTCGCGATTCGACAACCGATCAATCGATTAATCGCAACAAAATACATTTGTTGATTTCTTCTCGTGCTTCAGGGATTTGTGATGGAGATCTTCTATATTCTGTCATTTTTCGGACAACCAATATTTTTTTATTGTCCATCCATCCATCGTCTACCGCTTTATCCATTTAAGGGTCGCGGGGGGCTGGAGCCAATCCCAACTGACATTGGGCGAGAGGCGGGGTTCACCCTGGACAGGTCCCAGCCTATCACAGGGCCACATACTGAGACAAACAACCATTCACTCTCACATTACCACCTACGGTCAATTCAGAGTCTTCAATTTACGTAACCCTATTTTTTATTATTATTGTTGTTATTATTATTGGAGGAAAATCATTTTCGAGTCGCAGCCTGAACTAAAACACCTGCGTCTAAAAAGCTGTCGGAGTCTGTTGTGTTTATCTCGGCGTCACTGACCACCGACATTTGTTTTGATGTATTTTTTTCTTAATGCCGACGACGAGTTGCTATAGATGAATCTGAGGAATCTGCTGATTATTTTCCTGAATACCCTCATTCATTGTTTGGTCTATGAAACATCGTGAACCTGAGGAAAACACTCCTCACAACATCCTCAATAAAACCTTTTCTGTCCCACTGATCAGCCCATAATCCTCAAAGTTTCAGTTCACCGTTAGATGGAATTATTAGCTATTGATCAAACTAGTGTCTGATAACTTTTTGAATCGAACCATCTGTAACCTCTCCGTGTGCATCTCTCCCCTGCAGACCTGAAGCTCCACCTGCAGAGCACAGACTATGGCAGCTTCCTGGCCAACGAGGCGTCTCCTCTCACCGTGTCCGTCATCGACGACAAGCTCAAGGAGAAGATGGTGGTGGAGTTCCGCCACATGAGAAACCAGTCGTACGAGCCGCTGGCCAGCTTCATGGACTTCATCACGTAAGCTCAAATTCGTTGTGTTCCCACCGTTCCACAGACATGCAGATTGACTGGAGACTCTAGAATTGACAATAGAGGGTGAATGAGAGAGTGAATGGTTGTTCATCTCTGTATGTTGGCCCTGCGATGGGCGGGCCACATGTCCAAGGTGAAACCCGCCTCTCAACCAGCTGACATTGGCTTCGGCACCCTCTGCGTCCCTTAAAGGATAAAGCGGTACATGTAATGGATGGATAATATTCCTGACTAATGGTCTTTTATCTTAACTTTTTAGTCTCAATAAATCAGGATGTCTGGATGCTTTGTGACAGTTAAACACATATTCCCAGAATTCAGCTCGACAGAGTTGATGCAGAACATGTTTGTGTTTACCTTGTGGCCACGCTCTGTTAGCAGTGTGTTGTTTTTTTTCACACTTCAGAGTTTCTCATACATTGATTTATTCATGGCCACAATATTAACACTGAACAACACATGATGATTATCTTTTCATTTTTCTTCTCACACACACACACACACACACACACACACACTTCTCAACAGTTAACATATTTTTTCTTTCTCAGTTATCTTTTAAGGAGAGAGAGAGAGGGATAGCGTCTTTATTGTTGCAATGTTTTTACACACATTGGCATGTCTCAAAAGAAAAATAATACACAAAACAAAGACGTCAAACATATTGTGTCATGTACACATTTATAAAAAAGTAAAATGCAAAAAATGACCAGATGTCTTTGAACGCAACAGCGGAATTCTTTTTTCCAAATTCACATTTTAGTGGCAAGTTGTTTTACATTGCAATGAAAATGAATTACGACCAATGGAAGATAGAGAGAGAATATAATATAAAGGTATGCTTTGAAAACTATACAATAACAGAAAGGGGGAAATAGTCATAAGCCTGCTCACACACTGATCTGCCACCAGATGAGTTGACTTCTCCGTGTGCCTCCAGGTACAGCTACATGATCGATAACGTCATCCTGCTGATCACCGGCACTCTGCACCAGCGCGCCATCTCTGAGCTGGTGCCCAAGTGTCACCCGCTGGGCAGCTTCGAGCAGATGGAGGCGGTCAACATCGCCCAGACGCCCGCCGAGCTTTACAACGCCATCCTGGTGGACACGCCCCTGGGTACGTACGTCCACGTCTACTGACGACTGAATAATAGTATTATGTCACATGCTGAACAGGAGATGGCACCAAAGCTTAAAGCCACAATGTGTTATATTTAGAAGAACTTATTCACAGAAATTGAACATATTGTCCATAACTCTGGGTTGATATGAGTTAAATATATTTCCATGAGGTGGACCCGACCTCCGTGTGAGTCTCCATGTTTCTACGTCGTGTTGAATACGGTTGTTGAACTAAATGGTCCAGAGTATGTCGCGTTCAAATTACACACTGGGGCTTTAATTGAAGAAAACATTCCAAATCACTTTCTGTTAGTTTTGACGTGATTGTTTCGTTTCAGCTGCGTTCTTCCAGGACTGTATATCCGAACAGGACCTGGACGAGATGAACATTGAAATCATTCGTAACACTCTCTACAAGGTAAACCGTTATCATAATCGTGACTAACTTCACCGTGTGGCGTTCTCTAATAGAGAGAAAAATAGACAAACTACGATATTACAAATCATAAGAAATCTATAAATTGCAAAAGATGACAACAGAAACAGGAGGATAGAAACCTTGCAAATCTTAATGTTGTGCAATTGATGTGAAATTTGATTGCTACACAGAATACAGTGAGATTATATTTAATATTTAATGTGATTTACTTGAATTTAACTTAAAACCTTTTTTTAAACCATAAAGTATCAAACATGTTCTTATTATCGTTATTATCGTTGTTATTCATCGCGTGTCCGGACCTTTCAGGCGTACCTGGAGGCTTTCTATAAGTTCTGCTCCAACCTCGGAGGAACCACGGCTGATACCATGTGTCCTATTCTGGAGGTGAGTCCATAAACAAAAACAAGTTATCTGTTTTTTCCTCATAAAGTAGTTCATTATAAAGGAGCAGCAGCGGGTTTGAAGTGGGTCTTAATGGTTGTGAGATAAAAGTGTGTTTTTGTCTGTGAATTTAAGTGTCGAGCTCAGACTCTTCCCGCATCGTTGTTGCAACTCTGACCTCCGTGTCCCTGCCGCAGTTCGAAGCCGACCGGCGAGCCTTCATCATCACCATCAACTCATTCGGCACGGAGCTGTCCAAGGAGGACCGCGCCAAGCTCTTCCCGCACTGCGGCAAGCTTTACCCGGAAGGCCTCGCCCAGCTGGCCCGCGCAGACGACTACGAGCAGGTCAAGGCCGTCGCTGATTTCTATCCCGTAAGTCCTGAGCATTGGAACTGAAACCTGCAGCCGCTGTCGTGTTCAGTTTGAGTTTTTCCCGGTTGGCAGCTTGTGTTTTTTGTCTGAACTTGAACTCGTCCGCGTCCTCAGGAGTACAAGCTGCTGTTTGAAGGCGCCGGCAGCAACCCGGGAGACAAAACACTGGAGGATCGCTTCTTTGAGCACGAGGTGACACACACACACACACACACACACACACACACACACACACACACACACACACACACACACACACACACACACACACACACACACACACACACACACACACACACACACACACACACACACACACCTGTGTGTGTCTCAGAGCAGCTGCTCACACTCACAAGCAAATGTGGGCATTTGTGATTATTTAAAGAGGCAGCAGACTATTCTAATGCCCCCTGGTGGATCCAGGTGGTATTATTGTTTGGTCCCTGACGTAAAGGCGTTGGTAAGGACGCAGTTACTTTTCCTCCTGAGCTCCTGAGGAAGTTGTCAACACCACTTTGGAGATAGCAGAGGAGAAGCAGGAAGAAGATTCGTTGTCTGGCTCCTAGCGTTAACGCGCGGCAACGTTAGCATCGAGGCTAACTCAACGCCAGCAGCCTGGCGACTGTCCGAAGCAGCATTTTGTTGACACCCGTTTGCAGCGTTTCCCATCAGTTACTCAGACAGCGGGAAAACACTGGACAGACACAAGAAGTCGGAGGCTTTGTCGGCCGTGGAGGCGCCTGTGTGCGCGCGGATTAGCGCAGAAAAACACAATGAGCGAAGGCGACGTCAATATGCAAATTACTGCAGCGGTGCAAAATTATCACTTTGGCTATGATTGTGCAAAATTGTGATTTTATTATTATTCCTATTATTACTGTAAGATTTTCTGATTGTCATTCTAAGCTCAGTGCTGTTTGTCCGTAACATTCCTTCTCCTCCGTTCCCGCGCAGGTGAAGCTGAACAAGCTGGCCTTCCTCAACCAGTTCCACTTCAGCGTCTTCTACGCCTACGTCAAGCTGAAGGAGCAGGAGTGCAGGAACATCGTGTGGATCGCGGAGTGCATCGCCCAGCGGCATCGCGCCAAGATCGACAACTACATTCCAATCTTCTAAGCCTCCTCTTCTTCCCTCTCACCGTCCTCCTCCTCCTCCTCCTCCTCCTCCTCCTCTTCTTCTTCCCATGATCATTTCATTCAGTCGTCACGTCCTGAACAGCGTTCTCCGCTCGCTGTTAAAAGGTCGCGATGGGTCCATGCTAAATTTTTCTCCATTCTTCACTCGCAGGCGTGAATTGTTTCTCGCCGCTCGGGAGTTTTGCTTGTCGTCACGTGACGTCCAGTTTAGGCTCGTCGGTGGAGGAAGACGAGACGAAGCCGGTCCGGCTGCGGTGGCAGGTGCCCGGCAACTCATTTGACTTTCAAACGCTTGTGTAAACGTTGTGACGCCGACTGTGTTGTTTTTCGTCCGGTAAAATAAACCAGGGAGACGAATTTGCAATTTACTGAGAGCAGACAGAGAAAAGGCTTGATTTAGCTTTTCCCCAGAACTCCCGGTGAAAGTAAAGACCAACCTCCTTCACACGAACGAGCTAAAGGTGAAATATACTGTAATGTTTATTAATCATGGATCAAAATCTATAAAAAATGAATTTAAAAAAAGACAACCTCTACATCCTCCGGCTCAAAGCAGACGTGAAAACATTCCTCTGCTCTGCGTCTCCGTCGCATTCTGCATAACCTGTATTTATTTCTGTTTTAGTGCTTTAGGTTTTGTCAGTATGTCTGGTCATTACTGTGGTCCCCCCCCCCCCAATACTAACGAGTGAAACGTGTGAGTAAATATTAAAAACACGACGGCTGAGCAGGAGCTCCGGTCCTCGTCCTCCCTGTTCCCGTGTGAAGTGTCTGTAAATGAAATGAGACAAAATCCAGTGAGTATACGACAGACGTGACGTTTAAACTATAAAAGATATATAGATATTTAAAAATGGCTATATTATGATTTTTGTTTTCATATGCTGTAAAAAAAGAATTTGATTTATTGCTGTTTTGATCCGTTTCTTACTTGTGAAATGTGTGTTGTAAATGTGGTTGGAAAGAAAAAAAATAAACGGACAAAGCTGCACAACTGCAGCTCTACAGAAATGTCAAGACTCACCTCAAGGCGTCGTAATAGTCTATTTTTGTTCTGGTGACAGGTGCAGTTAAACAGATGTATGATTAGAAAAGTCAGTTAATAATTTTTGTCATTTGAAAATAGAAAAGAAAGAACCTAAATTACTTTCAGTTTCAGTCTTATGTTTGTTGTGGGAGGAACAAGCTTCTTCGAGCGGCCAAAATACTCACACAAACCTCAATGTCTTGTCAAATTACAGTCGGAGTAATCAGAAGTTTTGCTTTTTCACGCAGTAAAACAATGTGCGGTAAATATTATATGTAATCCTGATTCATGGACCGCTACTTAGTCATGCTCAGGCTAACAGCGTTTCCATAGTGCAAATGGCCATCGATCTAGTAGTTACCGAGATACTAAATGATAAAATGTCAACCACGCGATTCTGCGCATGATCACTGTCGGCATCTTTCCCCGGGCGCTTGAAAGTCTGGACGAAATGTCATGGAAATCCATCCAACAGAACTCTGAGCCCCGAAGTCGGGATGGGGATTTTCTTTTGACTCGGACGGGCGTTCCAGTTCCAACTTCCGACTCAAATGTCGCTAATCCCGAGATTATTATGGAAACCTCATGCTGCGTTCCATTACACCTCAGAAGTCGTAGCGCCGAGCTTTAAGGAATCGGCTTCATCGTTCCTGTACAACTCCGAGTCAGATCGGAAGTGGAACGCACCTCTGAGTTGGGATGCCGGAAGAAAACGAGTTCAGAGTTCCGAGGGAAACTGAACGCAGGGTCGACCTCCTTCCCATCACTTTCAGTTTCCTGCTAAACGGTTTTCTAAAGCTTCCCAACACTCGACGTTCCCCTGGCACCCGTGTCTCAGGAAGTTCCTCGCGAACGGAGATGATTTGGAAGGAGTTCAGGCCGCGGGCAGTCTGAACTTGACCCTCGGTGAATTGTCAATTTGTCATTTTGACGAGTGGAGCTCAGCTCGGGCTGTATTCACCCTTTCATTTATCTGGATCAAAATGGATTCATACGTAGATCCTTGACACAAATTGGTGAGGACGACTCAGTTCAACGTTTGGAACAAATGACGTTTTTTGTCCCGGTTGAGCACCGGCTGAACTCTCTTTAGGTCTGATGAAGTCCAATCAGGCCGTTGGGCTCCAGCTGCTGCGTGAGAGAACAAAAGAACCCTGAGAGGAACCGACTCACCAAACATGACTCTGCAGCTGCGGACCAGAGCGCAGCTCTTCCACCTGCACTGCTGCGTCGGCCTGACGGACTGGGACATGGACAAGGAGCTGAAACTGGCAACTACCACCGACCAGTTCTACCACGGTGACCGAGTGTTTGTTCTTTGGCTTCTTTTGTGGCCTGAAAGATACAACACAGGAAGAAAAAAAACATGTCGGACTTTTATGTCTCGACGTGGCAAATAAAAGACAGATTCTTTTGACCTCTCGGAACAAGTTCCATTCAAAGTTGACTTTTTTTCACATTCTAAATGTGCGTGATGTTTGTGTTTGGTTGGCGACAGATGACAACCTGAATGACCAGTACGTGGTCCAGAGGCCGTCTGCAAGAGCCTCGAGGAGGAAGGACGAATTCATTTGGTACGATAAGACGTCGGGTGAGTCAATGAAACCATGTCCAGTCTTCTGTCTGTGGCGTCGACCTATGGGTGAGTTGCTTCAACGTATGGTTGACCGCTTTACACTAGGTTCTTCTGATCCTATATTTCCAAAGCTCTTTTAAATACACATTTGTGTTTTAGTCAATCGATTCAGTAAGATTTCATTGTTTACCAGCACAAATCCCTTCTGTGTATCCTTAATGCTAAGAGCAATAATTGAGCGGTCTTGAGATTAAAGCATGTCCTGCCATAATTGAAAATATATATACATATATTATGAAACATGCGACGAGTCCATCGATTGTCAACCAAATCTGATCAAAATACACAAAGACATACCAGAGGATTTAGTTTTTCAAAGGGTTAAACTGCCGAACAAAGCCTTTGTAGAAACTTTGACTCTAACCTGCTGGTAGAGCTTAGTGGGTTACACCACTGACTTTGGTACAGCAGGCCTGGGGTTCAATTCCAGGTCATCCCAGGTCGACCCTTAGTGCTCGACCTGCCTCGATGACTGTAAGTTGCTTTGGACTTTTAATGTCCTTGAGAAATAAATGTTCCCAAAGATCCCATATCAGTTTTTCTGTCTTTTGGTGCACTACACCTTCACCAAGGTGCCTACGCCTGCACATTTTAAACGTCTGCCCATGTTTGGTTTCTTTTCCTGTCCGTCAGACACCTTTGTGAAGCCGAACCTGTGGCTGCTGGTGAATCCCGACATCGCCTGCCCAATCCAGTACGGACAAGACGCAGCCGATCTGCGGAGTCCGTGTGAACCCACGGAGGAAATCCAGACACGCCTGCTGCTGAAGCCTGCGGAGACCAAACGTCCGGGTGCGGCAGAGCTCAGCGCCGGATACATGGTACAGTCGACACACTGCAAATGCATAGTGGTCAAATTCATCTAAACGTAAACCAGGTTAATTTGGCTCTACTTGCAGAAAATATCCAAAAAGAGAAATATGATTTAATATTTATACATTGTAACTTTGACAAATAAAGTAATACCGCACCATAAAAAATTCAGTACCAGTAAATGTCCGGCATTAGTTATTTTTTTTCAAGTGAAAGCACATGCATTGACAAGTGTTGTCAATAAAATGAACTGGGACGTATTGAAAGTGAAATTACTTATTCAGCCCCTGTCAGTGTATTTTCTTTTGCCTTAACACCTATTGATTTTGAAGGTGTTCAAAGGTGAAGCCAATTTTAGCTTTTGCCAAAACTATAGGCTATATTTATCGATAATAATACATCATATATTCTTAACTAATCATATTTGTTGTGTAAAATCTTAATTTGGGAAGAAATTTGTAATTGAAATGCAGTGAATCAGATGTCCCTCAAAACAATACATTAGTCTATTTTAAGCCTATCTATCAACAGAAATGGAATTTAAAATTCATAATTATTATCAATAGTGTATAATCACCTGAAACTAAAAATTAATATAATTTTGTTACCTTAGAATTACCTTCTCCAACACGCGATGTTCCGCTGGTTGCAATATGCAACTTCGCCACTAGGTGCCACAAAATCCTACACACTGGTCCTTTAAACACAGGACTCGAGTTTGTTTCACTTTCCACCACTGGTGATGTTACGCATGAGATGATGTCCTCGACCTGTTAGTTCTGAGGGGAAACAAATAAAGACGGGAATCGATGCATTGATTCAAACAATGTGAGTGTTTTTTAAAGATCAAGAACGAAGACGTCTCCTGTCGACCGGCCAAGAACAGACGCAAGGGGAGGACCACCAAAGTCAGGGTGAGGATGCCGGGCCCGGCCCTGGTCCAGGTTCCGTCGGTTCTGCATCACTTGACGACATGAAGTGCGCGGGTGTGCAGTGGTAAACATGGTAACAGTGAGCTCCGCCAGTCAGAGACGTCCCTGTTGTTGGTAGTGTCGTTCAGTCTCAATGACATCGACAATAAAACTTTCTTGAAACGAGGTTGAGGTCATACGGACTTGTGGCTCCTACATGTACATATATCATCTTTTCACAACCTCGTAGCTCGTGGTGAGTCGACATCGGACGTTATGGCTATAAATCTAATTGTTAGATGTGGGAATATGAATGTGGATTTTCACTTCCGGAACCTTCTCGTGAGCTCTATGGGACGTCACTGTCAGTCAGATCTGATCAAGCTAAGCTAAGACAGACCCGTTTTTTTCTTTAAGAGTTGGCTAACAAAGCTCTTGTCCAAACTTAAAAGTTGTTTAGTAAGTCAATTAAATTAATTGTTATTGATAAAATCTACATATTTGAATCAGAGTTATTTTTTATGTCCTTGAGTTCCCATGTGGGTTTGAGCTCGGAGGTGGCGTCTCCATGTTTCCTCCAGTGCTCTGGAAATGTCGGGAGTAATTGTCTCATAAGTGGAATGACTGATGGGTTTTTAATAAGTTTTAAGAAAAATATTTTTTTCCCCAGGACAGTAAGAGCCTGAAGCCAGGATGCTGGCCTCGTCCACCGGTGAATTACTGCATCCTCATCGCGTTGGCGCTCAAGAGCAGCCACAGTGGGAGCCTCAAAGTCCAGCAGATTTACAACTTCACCAGGTTTGTTAAAAAACACGCCCGGCAGTTTTATGTGAAGGTTAAAGGTCAGTCAACATAAATTCTCTTTACCAATTGGATGGCACCCAATCACACATAAAACTAAAAGCATTTTAAAGGGCCTGTGTGTAGTTGGACCAACATGTTGCACCGCGGCCGTTTTTTTGGGGGTTCCGAGCTTCCAAATGTTCCTCGCTTTCCTTTTTTTCCGTCCTTCTCCAGAGAGCACTTCCCCTTTTTCCAGACGGCGCCTGACGGCTGGAAGAACACCATCCGCCACAACCTGTGCTTCAGCAACAGCTTCCGCAAGACCTGCAACCAGCTGTGCCGAGACGGAAAGAGGAAGTCGTGCTTCTGGCACCTGACTCTGGACGGCCAACGGCGGCTGAAGGACGAGCTCCGTTCGCTGACGGGAGAAGCCTTCAAGCAGCTGGAGCGGAGCATGTCCCATCCAGGTGAAATGTGACCCCAGGGCAGGAATTTGATACAAGTCCCCCTCCACTCAAAAAAGTGTTTTTCTCCTGTTTCTGTCCACTAAAATGTCTGACATTGACTCTAGGGACTTGTATCTGAGCACATGTTGTCACTGTAGAAGTGTTTTCACATTCCTCTACTGAAGGAGCAGATTTCTGTGTCGCTTCTCTGCAATTTGAAATTCAAACGAATCCTGTTCAAGCGAGATTTGGTACGTCACAAATACAGAAAACGCAGTCGAAAGTCGAATATGCTAATGTGAGGCGAAGAAACCGGAAACTTCCAGTGCAGCAGAGGCAGCGAATCGGCAGGTGTCAGCAGAGAGTTAGCGGTAGCAGTTAGCATCAATGAGAGGACGACAGGCGTGTCAGCAGACAGTTAGCGTTAGCATTTGCAGTTAGCATCCACGAGAGGTCGACAGGCGTGTCAGCAGACAGTTAGCATTAGCAGTTAGCATCAACGAGAGGACGGCAGGCGTGTCAGCAGACAGTTAGCGTTAGCATTTGCAGTTAGCGTCCACGAGAGGTCAACAGGTGTGTCAGCAGACAGTTAGCGTTAGCAGTTAGCATCAACGAGAGGACGGCAGGTGTGTCAGCAGACAGTTAGCGTTAGCATTAGCAGGTAGCATCCACGAGAGGACGGCAGGTGTCAGCAGACAGTTAGCATTAGCATTAGCAGTGGGTGAAAGTTTTATATCTGAATCTCTCCGATGTTGCCTCTAGCCATCTTGTTGCGCAAATTCTTCCACCGGTCAACCTAGGGCGAGCAGCTGTGGTCGGTGTGTTATTTGCATATCATGAATATTCATAGTCTCAGAATTCCTCTGAGGGACAGAGAGTGGACAGTTTCAGCCCCATTTCAGACAATGTTAAACAACATATTAGGCACAGCTGATTATTTTTACATACTTTAAAACTTGACTGGAGAGAATCTTTAATGACAACAGAAAAACCTTGATACCTGCTGAGCTTCATTGATATTGAACAATTAACTTTTAAGTGCTGCAACAACACATTTTAAAGGTTATTGAATTTTGTCATTTAGGAAAATTGTGGGGCAATGATCTGTATCTATAGTTAACACTAAAGAAGTATTTCTCACTGCCTTTTCTTTTTGTTTCAGATATAATCCGGAGTTTACTTGCGATGTGAAAGCAGTTGTCAAAGCATCAGTGTTCAATTCAACGCATTATAAAATTTAATATGCAGAATGTTTTCTTGTTCGCCTTTTTTTTTCTCGAATTCTTGGTAAAGTTTTGAGATCCACAAAGAACAATTTGATTTTAAATATAACAATTGTGCAGTCAGATGAAGATTTTTGTTTATTTTAACATTGAAGAAATTATTTTTTTAATATAAAGTCTGAATGTCTGGATTTTTGTAGGAACTTGGGTCGCTTATGCGAACAATTTAGTTTTTTGTCCTCCAGTCAGTTTGAGGTTTACAAGGTAACGTACCTAAATCATCAGCGAGGTGAGTTGGGACATGACACGACTGTAACTTTATATATGACAACAAACATGGCTACCTAGCATCTGCAAATGGGCAAATTCATTTTGACCCAACTGACGCAGGATTTTTTTGAGGCCGTTAAATGGATATTGGTCTTTAAAAAAAAAAAAAAAATCGACTAAGTATGATGACTGTTAATTTAGCTTTACATATCAATAACTCATATTTTTAACGCAATTCGCTCAAATTCTTGTCACTTTTTGTCACGTCCAACCTGAATTTTCTTGCCATTTTATCGGCCGACATAGATACTTATACCAATATTTATGCATAAGCCAATACTTAGTATTATGTATTTTTTTTCGTCAGGGAACCTGCAGATTTTCTTTTCTTGCCGTGTTCATTTTAAAGTCTGCTGACCTCGCCTCTCTCAGAAAGTAATGGGATGATAAACACGTTTTACTCGCTGGCTGCGCCCAGGTCCATACATCATGAACAGCCACTGAAATGTTAAGTTTGCTGCCGAATGTTTGGCATCTCCTTGACGTAACCTTGGCGACGCCGGCTGAGCAGTTCAACGATGCAAGCAGATTAGTTTCCCTGCGTCCCAGCGTCTCTTGGACGTAACGTCTTTTATTATTCTAGGTCTGTAGGTAAATCTCCCTCTCTCTCATTTGCAAAACAATCAAATGTTTGCTGAGGATGCAGAAACGGGGAGCTGATAGTTGACTTTCGCGTGTCTGCTAGTCAAATGAATGTTCTGATATGAGGAAGTCAAAGCGCCGAGACGTATGAAGCTTCGTGTCGGAGGCTCGTGGAGCGGCGCCGGGCGTTTCTCACTGAAGACCACAAACCTACGCATCACGACAGGTACAGACACCCTTTATTGGCTTAGTCGATTTAGTTTTTAAATTCATTCACAAATTTGCTTTGACAAATGACTCTTGTGTGATCATGATTCAAAAAGATTCTCTCCGTGCAACAGTGTTATTGTGACGATGAAGAGCCGCCCCTCGGGACCCTTCCTCCTCCTCCTCCTCCTCCTCTGCACGCCTGCGTCTGGACTGGGATCAGTGTTGAGGAAGAGTTTCTTCTACAGTCAGAACCATTACACCTGGCAGGATGCTCAAAGCTTCTGCAGGAGGTGGGGGCAGGGGGATTTCTTCTAATTCACATGATTGTCGATAACAATGTTGTTTCCTTTTGTAGATATGAGTGAAGTTGTTTGACAACAGTAAGTCTGTCTCGGCAGACGTCGACATTGAACTTCTTCTTCTGAATTTTTCAGCGTTTGACAATACGGATTGTTTGGGGGGGATTTTCACTTGTTGTTTTCAATGAGTTCGAAATTCATTTACAAATTTGAGTTGCTCAGATTTCCCTAGGCCAAATTCAGACCCCAACATTCGGTGTTAGAAAAATGTAATGCAACATCCGGGACACCGAGGGTGAGGTTGAATTGTCAAATTGGCTCAGGAAGTTTCCTGAATCTTGACGTGACCCCGAAGTATTTGATCAGCAGCCGTGATAAGAGCTGTTCTGATTCTCTAAATGCACAGGAAAGGAGCTTCAGTGCTTCCTTTCCTGTCTCCTTTAGCGGAGGACACACTGGAGCCTCCTCTGTGAGAGTAAGGGGATATAGACGCCCCACAACGTGACGCGCCAGGAATGGACGTAAACGATTAAATAGAAGAAGAAGAAGAGTATGAATATGATCCAGAAGAGACGTCATCACGTCAGTTACTGTTGCATATGAATCATAACATGTGATGTCACACGGTGGTAAAACACTGAAACCTGCTGATGGAGCCGCTGAGGTTGTTGTAGTTCATCTTCAGACAATGTGTAGTTTCACCGCGACAGACGCGTCAACGACATCCGCCGTCCGTGACACCCTTCCTTGACCTCGTGACGTTTTCCACTGAGGTCAGGGAAGAGTAGAGAGGAGGGACAATTCGACCGCACCCCCGAGGATAAGCAATCGATTCTGTGTCGAACCCGAACCAACGTCCGGCCGATCACCGCGGTACAGTTGGACAGATAACCACAGATTCTGACTCTTTGAATCAATGGCTTACAAAGGAAACGTTATTAAATCACAAGCGCAGCCTCCTCCCAGTCCGAGAGAGAGACACACAACGAGCTACAGCGCACGTTTCATGGGTCTCTGTGAGCAGGGACTGTCCAAAAAGAGCAACGCTGGAAAAAAAAATATGACTGTACTAATAACAATTTTGATTATTTTTCTCCAAACAGATATAGTTACAACGCTGACTTGGCCATCATGTACACACTGTCGGATACAGACAGCATGGACCTAGACAGATACCATGCGTGGATCGGCCTGCACAGACCAGTCATCCCCAGTGATTTAGGGAGCAGCTGGAGTTGGTCCGACAGACAAGGCACCAGCTTCCGATCCTGGGCGTCGCATGAGCCACACTACACCGATGACTGTGCTTCCATCTCTTCCGTGAACAAAAAGTGAGTCTGTCCTCGAGCCCTTTTGAAAACTAATGGTGATTAAGTCGTGTGGACTAAACTTCAGGTCAGTTTCTGTAGAAGTGTATGAGAAAATGACTTTCACTTGAGTTATCTCTAGAACCCGACCGATATGGATTTGGGAGGCCGATGCTGATATCGATATTTGAGTACAAGATTCCCAATACGATACATACGGCCGATGTGTAAATGTATATATATATGTATATATGTATGTATATGTGTATATATGTATATGTGTATATATGTATATGTATATATATATATGTATGTGTATATATGTATATGTATATATGTATATGTATATATGTGTGTATATATGTGTGTATATATATATGTATATATGTGTGTGTGTGTGTGTGTGTGTGTGTGTGTGTGTGTGTGTGTGTGTGTGTGTGTGTGTGTGTGTGTGTGTGTGTGTGTGTGTGTGTGTGTGTGTGTGTGTGTGTGTGTGTGTGTGTGTGTGTGTGTGTGTGTGTGTGTGTGTGTGTATGTATGTGTGTATATGTATATATATATATGTGTGTATGTATATATGTATATATATATATGTGTGTGTGTATGTATGTATGTATATGTGTATGTGTATGGGTATATATGCATGTATATATATATTTGAATCGGTCAATGACTCCTAAAATGTACTTATCAAACCTCTGTGACAAATACATGTAATGGAGGCTTGATATTTTAGTTTAATCATGAACTTTATCATTAATAACTATAAATTGAAAAAAAAAATACAACCTATTTTTACATCCAATGTAAACATAAACGAAATTTAAAGGCTCAAGTCACTTGGCCGATAAAATCGGTCGTGCTCTTAAAATATCGGCACACGTGTTTCTGTGAAAGGTCATCGGCCGATATTATCGGCCAACCGATCGGAAAACTATTTGTGCCGCTTGTAACGTAAAAATTCTGGTTGCAATTTTTGGTTAAGCACTGTTAAAGTGTGTAATTTTTTTAATTTTTCCGCCGGCATCTGGTGTTAAAGTTGCAAAACTGCAACCAACAGAGCGACCGAAAGGGGGACACTTTATGGCGGCGCACGTATTCTGGAGCGTTTAGTTCAACAACCGTATTCAACACAACATAGAAACATGGAGACTCACACGGAGGTCGAATCCACCTCATGTTACTATAGTTAACTCATTCATAGTTGATTATACATTTATGAAAACATAGTTATGGGCAATATATTAAATTTTATGTGAATGAGTTCTTCTGAATTTTACACACTGCAGCTTTAAGTTTTTAGCAACTATGTTCAGACGCCAAAAAGAGAGCAACAGACATGAAACGCAGACATTCTGTGAGGCAATGTGATTCAAAATGTACAAAGGACAAAATGGTTAAATTGCAACAAATTGTCCCGCCGTAATTATGTTTGTTTCTCTCTCGTTTAAGTTTTTACGGCAGCAAGTGTGGCGTACAGTCCTTCGTCATTTGCCAAACTCGAAAGTCTAAATACACGTTTGTACCCGAGTCGAAGACGTGGCCCGAGGCCCAGCAGTACTGCAGGGCCAGATACCAGGATCTGGCCACTTTCAAGAGCAACTCCGATGTGGAAGAAGGCGTTCTTCCACGGGACTTTCCAGTCTGGACTGGACTGCACAGAGACGGTCACACACACACACACACACACACACACACACACACACACACACACACACACACACACACACACACACACACACACACACACACACACACACACACACACACACACACACACACACACACACACACACACACACACACACACACACACACACACACACACACACACACACACACACACACACACACACACACACACACACACACACACACACACACACACACACACACACACACACACACACACACACACACACACACACACACACACACACACTGCTTTTATAAATATGTATGAGTCTTTTTTTTTCTTTCTAAAA
>NC_061518.1:1775000-1852500 GCF_022379125.1 Scophthalmus maximus
CAGATTGTTCAGTTTATTCTGTCGATGCGAGAAAACACAGCGACCGCCGTATCTGCTCTCAGGCACCTCTTCCTGCTCAGACTTTCGTGTCCGCGGTCCTGGCGTTGCGCAGTCACTCAGGTATTTCTGAGATTTATTGCCGGGGGAAAAGGTGAACACGTGAACTGACAAGGCGGAGAAGAAAAAGAACCGCTCAGCGGGGCGAAGAGGGAACGAGAGAGGAGCTGAGTTCCATTTAATATGAACCATGAGAGGCCACATGGCTCCCTTTAGGTTCAAATGAAAAATGATTGTTTCCACCTCATAAGGTGCGACAGCGATCGCCTTCCGCTTGCGTCCGTTCTGATTTTCCACACTCTTGCTTAACGTTGATATTCAATAAAGGCTACTGAGAGACGTACTCCCGGGGCGCCGCCTCCGACCATACCTCTGCCGGCCTCGGCCTCCTTCCTCTCGCTCGCGCTTGACGTCACCCACCTCGAATCCATTCCCTCATCCGTCTGGACCGGACCGGCAGCGGCCGCTCTCCTGCGCGTGTTGCCGTCTTTATGGGACAGCTGGCAGTGTTTACTGTAGCGAGAGACTTGACGGGACGGGGGGGGCTGCAGTGGAAGGGGGGTGGGTGTGAGAAGGTATGAGCCAAGAAATGGCTGACAGCCTCGATGTGAATTGGGAACAGTGATGCACTGGATCACACAGCGGAACCCCCGGAGGCCGGTTGGCTCCGGGCGACGCCACATCGGCTCGAGTAGAAAAACCTTTCTGAAGGGGAGTCGCCTGACGCGAGAAAACAGCGCCAGTCGACCAGTCCGTTGGATCTGGGACTCCCCTTTAATGCTTCGCTCACCCCAAACGCGAAGCGGATTTCCGCTAAAGTTTGGCCGCAGGAGCATTTTTGCTCATTTGCGTGATGAGAACACGACCGCGAAAACCATCGCCTGTGCTTCCTTCCACTTTCTCCGACAATAGTTTCGTCCTCCATGTCTGATACGACGTCAGGACGTCTGGCGGCGGTGACGCGGGGAGGATCTCAACGCTAGCTAACGTACGCGGCAACAAATGACATTTCAATTTCATTTCAATTGCAGTCTATGTCCATCTCAAGAGATCGGTTAGAATATTTCATAGTTAAAAGGAGGATCTGGTGATTGATGAGGCTAACTAGCGCATTGGCTAATACTTTTAACTATCAAGACTTTGTTCCTTTCTTATATAACAAAAGTTGGGAGAACTCTCCAGGTCACTTTTATTCAAAACTTTAACATTCATTTCGAACAGTTGGAAAAGTTCAAAATTCTAAATAAAGACTGTATATCAAATACTTTCGATCTATTGTGTCATGTCAAAGTCGTCAAAACTTAAAAAAATAAGTGACATCCCTAGTATCCTCCCAGCCTTGACATGTAATTAAAGCCCCAGTGTGTAATTTTTCTGGCGGCATCTGGTGGTAAAGTTGCAAACCGCAACCAACTGAGCGACCGACAGGGGACACTTTATGGTGGCGCACAACCGTATTCTACACGACGTAGAAACATGGTGACTCACACGGAGGTCGGTCCACCTCATGGAACTATATTTAACTCATTCACAGTTGATTATACATATATGAACACATAGTTATGGACAATATATTCAACTTCTGTGAATAAGTTCTTCAAATTATTACACACTGTAGCTTTAAGGTTAAAATGGCCGCTTCGTCTCATTAAATTAGTCCTACACAAAAATTGCAAATAACCTTCCGATGGGAAATGCAGAGAACAACCCGAGTCATGCTTTGTAGACGCAAGTTTCACCGGTTGAAATGTTTGTGATTACATTAAAGCCGTAAATCAAATTGTGACGCAGCCGCAGGAGAGTGAACAGCAAACAATAACGAGGCTGATGTCATTTTTGACCCAACGCGCTGAATGAGTATCGCAGAGAGACCAGGGGTCTTGATTTTGATCATTATAACTTTGCTCTTTAAATTAAGTGCTTCATTATCCCAATTATCTTTTTTTATTGAGAATCATTGAGTCTATTATGGGTAAATAATGGAACTTTCTTAGTCCACGTATGTTGAGCTGTGGGCCCGATAGGGTGGAGTTACCCCACAGTGTGTGTTGTGCTTTCTCCAAACCAAACACTTAAGGAGTCGGCGGTCGGGGGCGGCGGCGCCCTCGGCCTCGTACCGAGCTGTGTCGACGGTCGGGGGCCGCGTTAAGTGCTGTGGGACTGTCGCCACGGCAACCGATTTGTGGAGTGTTTGTGAGTGTTGCAAGCTCCCGCGGGATCTTGGTGCGCGCGCGCGTGTGTGTGTGTGTGTGTGTGTGTGTGTGTGTGTGTGTGTGTGTGTGTGTGTGTGTGTGTGTGTGTGTGTGTGTGTGTGTGTGTGTGTGTGTGTGTGTGTGTGTGTGTGTGTGTGTGTGTGTGTGTGTGTAAATCAGTGTTGGCTGGAGATGCCTGGGTGACCTCATGCACATCTGTGTGTTTTGGGGCTGATAGACGAAGGAAGTTGCTTTTTCTTCTCAAAGAGAAGAATTCCACTTGTGCCTCAGTGTTCGGAAGCTGAGTCTCTACGTGTCTGAGCAGAAACAAACCGACAAACCGAGCGGGTGAGTTTCAGCCTCCGCGTGGACGGGGGTCAGATCCCCGGCTCGCCGCCTCCAGCCGCCGCTCCTCCTGTTCGGAGCTGCCATATCTTATTCATAACCCCGAGAACACAAACCAGATCCAGCTCATTGTTCCTTCAGCTCCGTCTGCTGCTGCTCATTCCTGGGACGACGGCGGCGGCGGCGGCGGCTTCTCAGTTCTGCTCATTTCGAGTCAGTTCCTCTGCTGTCGCGTCCACAATCATTTCCCCCATGTCCCATCAGAGGTCCCATGAGGACAGAGATGAGGAGCTCAGCTCAGACTTGTTGTCCGGCGCGATCGTTTGTGATTAATATCAATCTTTGACTTCTCTTTTAGAAATTCCTGCAAAAGAACAAAACGCAACACATTCATATTCAGCGCTGAGCGAATGTCTTCGGACGTCAGATGTTGAGACTCCTCCCCATCGGGACGTCGAGGGCCGAGCGCGAGAACTGACGGCAGAGGAACCGACAGATGTCGGAGATCACGTGACTCCACAGGAGGAGAACCGCTCGGAACGGACGACCTGGTGACTTCTTTGAGAAGTCTAACGACGAGAGCCGGTCAGAATTACTTAAATTATTAATTCAATTATCGTTGAAAGGGTTGTCACTTTACATCTAGAGGCCAAAAAAACGTTGCACAACATTGTACCTACAATCTATAAAATGATTTTTTTGGAAAGGGTTGGATTTTAATGCAGTTTCCTCCCCGGCAGGTTATTGTTTTTATTTATTTCCCATTGACTGGAGTGAGAAACTGCTCTCAGACTCACTGTGCATTTAATATTGTTACTGATCCACTGTTATGATATCATCTTACTCTCCCCCTTGGGAGAGTCACATGACCCCAGTCAGGGTGAGGGGAGGGGGAGGGGGAGGGGGGGGGGGGGGTCGGGCGGGCGGGGGCGGCGGGTGTCAAAACGCTTGGATGAAAACCACATGGAGGGAGGAGAGAGCTGCGACTAACAGAGAGGGAGAGAGAGAAGCTGACATGAGCTACAGAGACGAGGAGGAGAAGAAGGAAAAGGTCTGAGGCTCCAGAAGAGAGGTCAGATCCAGGACCAGGACCCGAAGCCAGGAGCCGAGACCAGGAGCAGAGACCAGGAGCAGAGACCAGGAGCCGAGACCAGGAGCCGAGACCAGGAGCAGAGACCAGGAGCAGAGACCAGGAGCAGAGACCAGGAGCAGAGACCAGGAGCGGAGACCAGGAGCAGAGACCAGGAACGGAGACCAGGACCCGAAGCCAGGAGCCGAGACCAGGAGCCGAGACCAGGAGCCGAGACCAGGAGCCGAGACCAGGAGCCGAGACCAGGAGCCGAGACCAGGAGCCGAGACCAGGAGCCGAGACCAGGAGCCGAGACCAGGAGCCGAGACCAGGAGCAGAGACCAGGAGCAGCCCAGTCCACCATGTCCGAGTCCATCAGAAGAAGGAGCTCCAGCAGGCAGCTCCTGCAGAACCTCATCAGGTGGGAGGAACAAAACACGTTCAACACAACATAATCTTTATCAAGAACAATGGCGTTACCATTATCTCACCTGCTGGAGGAGATTAGCAGTTTGCTAAAGGTGCATTCTGCAGAATTCCGTCACGGTGGCGCAAACTAGCTATAATTTACCTCCGTTCATTAAAAAAATATTCGTCTTGTTGCTTGTTATTTTCCTTTTTATCTATTTTCTTTTTCCTTTTAATCAGGCGGCCTGACTGATCATGATGACGGTATAATATAGGAGTGCTCGTGTGCCACTGCCGTGTGTAATGTGATGATGCAATGTGGTTGTAATTTAAAAGGCATCAGCTCTCGTCAGAGGAGCTGGCGACAGTCGGAAAAGCAGCGGTGCTTGTTTTTCCTTGTACTTCGTCTTCATTCACATCTGCAGCCACGAACGCACGCACGCACACACACACACACACACACACACACACACAGTGGAACGTTTGACACAGGACAGAAAAACATGAAATAAATAATTCAAACGATTGAAACTTTGTCCATTAGCGACACAATAACTGGAATCTCACACCACAGCACTTCTCTCTTCGAGGTCTTGACATCGCTTAAAAATTGGTTTGTCAGTTTCAAAATCTCCAATCGTGACGCTTGTTGGAGGACAAGGGAAGTTTGGCTTCTGAGGCCTGAACCGTAAATGACTGACTCTACATTTCCTGGAAAGAAACGAGGGATTTTCCCGTTCAACTGGACACAGTCAGAGAGATTTGGCAACGGCGTAGCTGTCGATTCCAACGGGTGTAATAAAGTGTTGTTATAATAATAATAATTCAGTTGTAATAAAAGATTAACAGTAGTCCAATAAAAAAAAAAAGGCTTTAAAGACTTTAATGCCTCTTAAGTTCTGTATCTTTGACGTTCACTGCGGAACGCCGGACAAGAAGATGCCGAGGACCAGCGCTGGCTCGGCGATACGGTTCAGACCATTTCAAAAACCCGTTTCGTATGATATAACACAAAGATGAAGGTGAAGTCTAATCTTGAATGAGGAACCTGATCAATATCATTTTTTATTCTTTCAACTACTCTGCAATATTTTTCTTAAATCCAAATCAAGAATTGTGCACCCAGTCTGGTAAATGTATGGTGATATAATACATTTTCCCTTTTCCTCTGTGATGCTCAGCTCTTTCTTTTCTCGCTTCCCATTGTCTTGTTTTCCGTCCCCTCATCCTTCATTTTAAACCCGTCACGTTCGCTGTCTGGGACCTGATTCGTACCATTGATTTCACATGTAAATCAGTTTCCACTCAACCACCTGTCAACGGAGCAGTGTTTGTGTCACTGATGGTTCCAATTTCGTTTGGGCACTTTGTACATTTTGTCCAGTTTTATCTTCTCCAACAGGCCTTCTTCTTTCTCTTCTTCATATTTCCCCCCTTCACCTTCCTCGTTGTCAGCGAGGTCACCGTCTCCCCACTTTTCCCCTCGGTGGAACATTTGCTCGCGGGACGTCACAGAGAAGTGACACTGTGCTCTCGAGTTCAATGGCTTCTTTTATGGCTGCAGCCTCCTTAACGGCCATGACATCATCTGGCTGAGTCCCGGGCGCCCTCCTGCCCCCGCCACACACACACACACACACACACACACACACACACACACACACACACACAAAGAAAATGCCGTTCCCCCGGCTTCCATTGCCTCATTGTGGAAATGTTGGAAAAAGTGATGTGCATCAGAGAGATTTCCTCCGTAATCTGCTCGTTTCACGTTCGCGCTTCGCAGCATCACGTCGAAATGTCCCAGCGGAGCCTGAAGGTGCCCCGACCCCGCAGCACCGGCGCAGCAGACGCGTGTCTTCGCCTACATCTGCCTCACTTCCAGACGTTTGGCGGACGGCGGCGGCCTAGAAATCTCCTAGAAAGTGGAGTTTCCGTACAAGTCGTTTGAATCAAATCTGCTGTCTGGCGTGCGTCTGATATGAGGACATCATATGATCGTGGATCCTATGACGATCGGCGGGAGGTGAATGGCTCATGCAGGACTCATGTCAGACGTCTGTGGTCTGGTGTAGTTCACCAGAGGTGACTCGCTTCGGATCGAGGTTTCCTGTGAAATGTAATTTCTTCATGCACTTCATGCACTTGGTCCCTTTTGAGATTCTTCTTTCACATCACGTCTCATTTGAGACCAGAAAACATCCACAATACCCATTTTTATTAACCTTTGCCTCTTTGTGCGTGTGTAGATTTCAAATCCAAAATACAAATCTTCTCAAAAAGCGTTTTTTTTTTTTCTTTTCTCAAACACTGAGCCGGAAATCTCCTGCGACTTCAGTCCCGTTTTTATTATATTTCTAATCTGATGGTTTTTACAGGAGAGCTGCTTCACATGCCGTTCATAGCTGGATTTAAAGAACACCGTATTCCTAAAGACATGGGGAAAATAGTTTTTTAATAACGCGGCAGTTGACAGTATCAATATGTCGAGAAAATGACACGAATTTTGACCAACATTCCGATTATTGTCCTGGAAATAAATGCAAATTTGTTCACATTTAAATGGATAATGACAAATTTACATATTTAAAAATAGCATTTCAGAAAACACTCGCGATATGAAACGTAATTATCGTTATGAAAGTAATCACCCGGGGACGTTTCGCAGTGATACTCGACCTCCTCCCTAAGTTTTGTGTGTTAAAACGAAAACTAATAGTCTGTGAACTTTCATCCAGGCAGCGGCGATATTTGTCTCCGCAGCTTAATTGGGAAAAACAAATGAGCACAGTGAGATGTTAAATCCAGCGGAAGAAGGATTTCCACATGATTAGTCGTTACCACAGGAGACGGAGCCTCAGATCATAAACCTGCATTTACATCTTTTCACCACTTGGCGAGAGACGACCGAATGCGTCATCTGCCCTCATTCTTTTTTTTGTTAGGTTACACTTAATCGTGCAGCGCTGTGATTTACACTGTAATCCTGTCGTACAATCAAAGTACTAATAAAAAACTGGTGCTCGGACAGTAAACTCGTAAATCAATGGAGGCATTGTGAAGTGGTGCTGTTTTGGATATGAGACAGAAATCAAAGACACATGAAGTCAGCGAGTATGAAAAGCAAAAAGAATGTTTTTCTTCTGGAGGAAACCAGCCGATTCCTTTAAATCTGGGAATTGATTCTAAAAACTTTGGAGAAATGCTGTAGTTTCTCCCTGTATTGATTTCATGCTCTTACTTTCCCCTTTGTTGCATTTCAGACAGCAGCGCTGAGGCCCAGACAATCAAACCCCATCCCCCAGTTATTAAATCATATCCTCCCCCGAGTGAGACACTGCAACAGACGCGTCACGCGTCAAATCGATTTCGCAGCTGATTCCTGCCAGCGTGGATCCCTTCACCTCCTCCTCCTCGTCCCATCACCTCCTCCTCCTCGTCCCATCACCTCCTCCTCCCCGTCCCATCACCTCCTCCTCCCCGTCCCTTCACCTCCTCCTCCTCGTCCCATCACCTCCTCCTCCCCGTCCCTTCACCTCCTCCTCCCCGTCCCTTCACCTCCTCCCGTCCCTTCACCTCCTCCTCCTCGTCCCATCACCTCCTCCTCCCCGTCCCTTCACCTCCTCCTCCCCGTCCCTTCACCTCCTCCCCGTCCCTTCACCTCCTCCCCGTCCCTTCACCTCCTCCTCCCCGTCCCTTCACCTCCTCCTCCCCGTCCCTTCACCTCCTCCCCCGTCCCTTCACCTCCTCCTCCTCGTCCCATCACCTCCTCCTCCTCGTCCCATCACCTCCTCCTCCCCGTCCCTTCACCTCCTCCTCCTCGTCCCTTCACCTCCTCCTCCTCGTCCCATCACCTCCTCCTCCCCGTCCCTTCACCTCCTCCTCCTCGTCCCATCACCTCCTCCTCCCCGTCCCTTCACCTCCTCCCCGTCCCTTCACCTCCTCCTCCCCGTCCCTTCACCTCCTCCTCCCCGTCCCTTCACCTCCTCCCCGTCCCTTCACCTCCTCCCCGTCCCTTCACCTCCTCCTCCCCGTCCCTTCACCTCCTCCCCGTCCCTTCACCTCCTCCCCCGTCCCATCACCTCCTCCTCCTCGTCCCATCACCTCCTCTTCCCCGTCCCTTCACCTCCTCCTCCCCGTCCCTTCACCTCCTCCTCCCCGTCCCATCACCTCCTCCTCCCCGTCCCTTCACCTCCTCCTCGTCCCATCACCTCCTCCTCCTCGTCCCTTCACCTCCTCCTCCTCGTCCCATCACCTCCTCCTCCCCGTCCCTTCACCTCCTCCCCGTCCCTTCACCTCCTCCTCCTCGTCCCTTCACCTCCTCCTCCTCGTCCCATCACCTCCTCCTCCCCGTCCCTTCACCTCCTCCCCGTCCCTTCACCTCCTCCTCGTCCCATCACCTCCTCCTCCTCGTCCCATCACCTCCTCCTCCCCGTCCCTTCACCTCCTCCTCCCCGTCCCTTCACCTCCTCCTCCCCGTCCCATCACCTCCTCCTCCCCGTCCCTTCACCTCCTCCTCGTCCCATCACCTCCTCCTCCTCGTCCCATCACCTCCTCCTCCCCGTCCCATCACCTCCTCCTCCCCGTCCCTTCACCTCCTCCCCGTCCCTTCACCTCCTCCTCGTCCCTTCACCTCCTCCTCCTCGTCCCTTCACCTCCTCCTCCTCGTCCCATCACCTCCTCCTCCCCGTCCCTTCACCTCCTCCCCGTCCCTTCACCTCCTGTTCTGTGGGTCACGTCCCCGACACCATAATGACCACAGCACGTTCAACTCGCGACCGCTCGTGGCCTCAGCCGGCGACGGTTTCATCTGCAAGTCTTTGCACATTGCAGATGCCTCTTTGCGATGATCTCGTCAAGACAAATGTGCGATGAACCGAGGGGGAGTCGACATGTTGGGACGGGATCATATTTTTTTGGGGGGGCGCAGGCCCCGTTTTGCATTTAATTGATCCCGCAATTGGCCAATACGGTTTGAATGTTTTACGATTATTCTGTTAATGAAAAGCAACAAGCCCTGGTTCTGTTTCAGTGATGTGATCATCGCTGCGTGCGCACAAATGCTTTTACCAGCTCGGCTGGGGGATTTCAAACCGAGTGAGACCTCCATTCAGCGATGGCCACGTGCCAAAGTGCAGAAAACATCTGAACCCAACGTCACCGTCATTCTCCTTTTTTGGGGGCTTTTGTTTCACTACATTCTTTTAATCTCGACAGTCATTGTTTCAAGTTTGGAAAACTTTTTTGTACCCAATCAACGTCCGGCAGCAGTTTCTGTTCTCAGAGGTGGAACATTTGGAGCTGACAGCCAATCGGATTTTCCAAAGTTCTTGGTATTCCTCCTCCTCCTCCTGACCAGATTTTCTCCAGAACCTCCGTTAGAGGACGTCTGGAGGTCGGCAGGATAAAAGTCTCCCTCCGTCCTCCGTCCTGCTCCGTCCCTTCACCTCCTCCTCCCCGTCCCTTCACCTCCTCCTCCCCCGTCCCTTCACCTCCTCCCCGTCCCTTCACCTCCTCCTCCTCGTCCCTTCACCTCCTCCCGTCCCTTCACCTCCTCCCCCGTCCCTTCACCTCCTCCTCCCCGTCCCTTCACCTCCTCCCCCGTCCCTTCACCTCCTCCCGTCCCTTCACCTCCTCCTCCTCGTCCCTTCACCTCCTCCCCTTCACCTCCTCCCCGTCCCTTCACCTCCTCCCCGTCCCTTCACCTCCTCCTCCCCGTCCCTTCACCTCCTCCCCGTCCCTTCACCTCCTCCCCCGTCCCTTCACCTCCTCCCGTCCCTTCACCTCCTCCTCCCCGTCCCTTCACCTCCTCCCCGTCCCTTCACCTCCTCCCCCGTCCCTTCACCTCCTCCCGTCCCTTCACCTCCTCCTCCTCGTCCCTTCACCTCCTCCCCCGTCCCTTCACCTCCTCCTCCGTCCCTTCACCTCCTCCCCCGTCCCTTCACCTCCTCCTCCATCCCTTCACCTCCTCCCCCGTCCCTTCACCTCCTCCCGTCCCTTCACCTCCTCCTCCTCGTCCCTTCACCTCCTCCCCCGTCCCTTCACCTCCTCCCCGTCCCTTCACCTCCTCCTCGTCCCTTCACCTCCTCCTCCCCGTCCCTTCACCTCCTCCCGTCCCTTCACCTCCTCCCCGTCCCTTCACCTCCTCCTCCCCGTCCCTTCACCTCCTCCCCGTCCCTTCACCTCCTCCCCGTCCCTTCACCTCCTCCTCCCCGTCCCTTCACCTCCTCCCCGTCCCTTCACCTCCTCCCCCGTCCCATCACCTCCTCCTCCTCGTCCCATCACCTCCTCTTCCCCGTCCCTTCACCTCCTCCTCCCCGTCCCTTCACCTCCTCCTCCCCGTCCCATCACCTCCTCCTCCCCGTCCCTTCACCTCCTCCTCGTCCCATCACCTCCTCCTCCTCGTCCCTTCACCTCCTCCTCCTCGTCCCATCACCTCCTCCTCCCCGTCCCTTCACCTCCTCCCCGTCCCTTCACCTCCTCCTCCTCGTCCCTTCACCTCCTCCTCCTCGTCCCATCACCTCCTCCTCCCCGTCCCTTCACCTCCTCCCCGTCCCTTCACCTCCTCCTCGTCCCATCACCTCCTCCTCCTCGTCCCATCACCTCCTCCTCCCCGTCCCTTCACCTCCTCCTCCCCGTCCCTTCACCTCCTCCTCCCCGTCCCATCACCTCCTCCTCCCCGTCCCTTCACCTCCTCCTCGTCCCATCACCTCCTCCTCCTCGTCCCATCACCTCCTCCTCCCCGTCCCATCACCTCCTCCTCCCCGTCCCTTCACCTCCTCCCCGTCCCTTCACCTCCTCCTCGTCCCTTCACCTCCTCCTCCTCGTCCCTTCACCTCCTCCTCCTCGTCCCATCACCTCCTCCTCCCCGTCCCTTCACCTCCTCCCCGTCCCTTCACCTCCTGTTCTGTGGGTCACGTCCCCGACACCATAATGACCACAGCACGTTCAACTCGCGACCGCTCGTGGCCTCAGCCGGCGACGGTTTCATCTGCAAGTCTTTGCACATTGCAGATGCCTCTTTGCGATGATCTCGTCAAGACAAATGTGCGATGAACCGAGGGGGAGTCGACATGTTGGGACGGGATCATATTTTTTTGGGGGGGCGCAGGCCCCGTTTTGCATTTAATTGATCCCGCAATTGGCCAATACGGTTTGAATGTTTTACGATTATTCTGTTAATGAAAAGCAACAAGCCCTGGTTCTGTTTCAGTGATGTGATCATCGCTGCGTGCGCACAAATGCTTTTACCAGCTCGGCTGGGGGATTTCAAACCGAGTGAGACCTCCATTCAGCGATGGCCACGTGCCAAAGTGCAGAAAACATCTGAACCCAACGTCACCGTCATTCTCCTTTTTTGGGGGCTTTTGTTTCACTACATTCTTTTAATCTCGACAGTCATTGTTTCAAGTTTGGAAAACTTTTTTGTACCCAATCAACGTCCGGCAGCAGTTTCTGTTCTCAGAGGTGGAACATTTGGAGCTGACAGCCAATCGGATTTTCCAAAGTTCTTGGTATTCCTCCTCCTCCTCCTGACCAGATTTTCTCCAGAACCTCCGTTAGAGGACGTCTGGAGGTCGGCAGGATAAAAGTCTCCCTCCGTCCTCCGTCCTGCTCCGTCCCTTCACCTCCTCCTCCCCGTCCCTTCACCTCCTCCTCCCCCGTCCCTTCACCTCCTCCCCGTCCCTTCACCTCCTCCTCCTCGTCCCTTCACCTCCTCCCGTCCCTTCACCTCCTCCCCCGTCCCTTCACCTCCTCCTCCCCGTCCCTTCACCTCCTCCCCCGTCCCTTCACCTCCTCCCGTCCCTTCACCTCCTCCTCCTCGTCCCTTCACCTCCTCCCCTTCACCTCCTCCCCGTCCCTTCACCTCCTCCCCGTCCCTTCACCTCCTCCTCCCCGTCCCTTCACCTCCTCCCCGTCCCTTCACCTCCTCCCCCGTCCCTTCACCTCCTCCCGTCCCTTCACCTCCTCCTCCCCGTCCCTTCACCTCCTCCCCGTCCCTTCACCTCCTCCCCCGTCCCTTCACCTCCTCCCGTCCCTTCACCTCCTCCTCCTCGTCCCTTCACCTCCTCCCCCGTCCCTTCACCTCCTCCTCCGTCCCTTCACCTCCTCCCCCGTCCCTTCACCTCCTCCTCCATCCCTTCACCTCCTCCCCCGTCCCTTCACCTCCTCCCGTCCCTTCACCTCCTCCTCCTCGTCCCTTCACCTCCTCCCCCGTCCCTTCACCTCCTCCCCGTCCCTTCACCTCCTCCTCGTCCCTTCACCTCCTCCTCCCCGTCCCTTCACCTCCTCCCGTCCCTTCACCTCCTCCTCCGTCCCTTCACCTCCTCCTCCCCGTCCCTTCACCTCCTCCTCCTCGTCCCTTCACCTCCTCCCCCGTCCCTTCACCTCCTCCCCGTCCCTTCACCTCCTCCCCGTCCCTTCACCTCCTCCTCCCCGTCCCTTCACCTCCTCCCCGTCCCTTCACCTCCTCCTCCCCCGTCCCTTCACCTCCTCCCCCGTCCCTTCACCTCCTCCTCCCCCGTCCCTTCACCTCCTCCCCCGTCCCTTCACCTCCTCCCCCGTCCCTTCACCTCCTCCCCCGTCCCTTCACCTCCTCCTCCCCCGTCCCTTCACCTCCTCCCCCGTCCCTTCACCTCCTCCTCTGTCCCTTCACCTCCTCCCCGTCCCTTCACCTCCTCCCCCGTCCCTTCACCTCCTCCTCTGTCCCTTCACCGACTCCTCCCCGTCCCTTCACCTCCTCCTCCCCCGTCCCTTCACCTCCTCCCCCGTCCCTTCACCTCCTCCTCCCCCGTCCCTTCACCTCCTCCCCGTCCCTTCACCTCCTCCTCCCCGTCCCTTCACCTCCTCCTCCTCCGTCCCTTCACCTCCTCTTCCGTCCCTTCACCTCCTCCCGTCCCTTCACCTCCTCCCCGTCCCTTCACCTCCTCCCCCGTCCCTTCACCTCCTCCCCGTCCCTTCACCTCCTCCTCTGTCCCTTCACCGACTCCTCCCCGTCCCTTCACCTCCTCCCCCGTCCCTTCACCTCCTCCCCCGTCCCTTCACCTCCTCCCCGTCCCTTCTCTCCCTTTGTTTCCCTCCAGAGACCTAAATGAAGTGAAACAGCACAGCAGCTCGCTCAAGCTCTACCAGATGTGCTCGGACAATAAAAAAAGGGGTCATTGTCATCAAGTCCCGCCCACTGGAAACTAAAGTGAATCAGCTGTTTGTGAAAAATCTTTTCTTTTTTTTAAATTTTCAATCCACTTACTTGAGAAAATCCTCATTCATAAACTTTTCTCCATGAAAACCTTTAACTGTCGTACCAGACAAATATCAAATAAGAAATGTGAATAATGGTTAATTGGTAGAAGTGGTTTATATCAGGATTTAATTTTAAAGTAACTCATCAAAACCAAACTGATCACAGACATGAACACGTGAACATCAGTGTGATAAGAACGACCTCAAACATCTTTGGAAACATTTATTTCACGTGTACTTTGATTTTGTTTTGTTTGGTCCATGTCCCATCTGTTAACTTGAAGGGGGCGGGGTTTATGACATATACTGCAGCCAGCCACCAGGGGGCGACCTGGATGTTTTGGCTTCACTTTTGGGAGCTGTTTTGTCGTCCATCTTTTTTTTTTTTACAGTCTTTGGTTCAAACCAATATAAAATGTCCAAATATGTTAAATAAACCTTGTAGATTCTAGAATACTTAAATTTGATGGAATTTTATAAAGTAAAATAATTTTTATTTAGCACAATAACACAAAGCAGCAAAAAATAAAATAAAATACCACCAAAAAGATACTTGTGCAGGTGAGATTTAGAAGACCGCTAGAGGCTTGTAGAAGTAATCTCACCTAGAAAAGAAAATACAAAAGAAAATACAAAAGGAAATACAAAGGTCATGTTAACCAAACTGGCAATCATAAGATCTGGTAGCCAACATAAAAATATGCAATATAGATCACGCAAAGAGAGAATCGAGAAATTAACCGTTCCAAATATGGGGTTTGAACTAAGTTTGAAAAATGTAACTCATATCTTTAATGATGATACAGTCAGACTGTTTGAAGCCATGATTGTGTGTTGGATCCCTGTGAATCGTGGAACTGCTGCTCACTCAGAATCTCTTGTGCGAATGTTTTTAGGCTGTCGGAGACTTTGAGACGTTTGCTGACGCCTGTAGGCTGCGTTCGGCGTTTCCAGGGACGTGTGTGTGTGTGTGTGTGTGTGTGTGTGTGTGTGTGTGTGTGTGTGTGTGCTGACAGCTGACTGTTGGTGTCCCATGCTGACTGCAGGGTGACGGCCCAGCGGAGCCAGGAGGATGCTGAGGAGGTGGAGCGGGAGCGACGGAGGAGATCCAGGGAGACGCAGAGAGGAGAGGGGAGCCCCCCCTGGCCGGAGCCCACCCACCACCGCGAGCTGCCACACAGCACCGAGTGAGTACGGCAAAGTGATGCAGATGATATAGAGATAATTCTAACTGTATTTGTTTCTGTACATTTTTAACTGCACAGAACTGGAGCAAAGGGTCTAAAGTTTTTCACCAAGCAGGTTTTGGTTCCTACCCCCGCCCGTTGGTTGGCTGGTGCGAAATGTACAGATTTACACAAAACTTGGGGGAAGGATGGGACCTGGACCAAGAAGAGAACCCTTTCAATTTTGGCATGGATCAAAGGGGGCGGATCCAGGAATATATTTTTAAATAACTATTTAACATTGCAAGTGCTCAGGTAACTCACCTGAATGTAACGGCACCTTTGATTGACCTCTCCTATTGACATATTAATACGCTTTGCTTTAATTCTGCTCATAATTCGAACGTCGACACACCACCTTTCCTCCTCAATAAGGAGCTGTAATTTTTTAAGATTTCTCACTAATACAGGGATGTTCATGAAAGATGTCCCAGTTAATGATCAGCTGCAGTGCTGAGTCCCGGGGAAAAGACTTTGTCTCTTGTCCCAGTGAAGCTGCAGCTGAACGAGCTGAGGAAGCTGCCGCCGCCGCCGCTCCGTCACTTTCTGCTTGTTCGGTCCAATCAGAGGAGAAACTCTCAGGGGACGAATACTGACTGAGCGATTGCTGAGCCCGTGAAGTAGAATGTGCCTCACTCATCAAACACTGTTGCCCTGCTCATCGATTCATTCAGTCATCAGCTTCATGGTTCCTCCTTGACTGGAGATTTGAATGTCATTAACCTGTAACTACTAACAGCAACAAGTTAAGTTTGGTGATGACCAAGAATGGTGGTAAAGATTCAGATGACATTTCATTAAAAAATGCTCATCTGTTTAAAGTGGATGATTAAACTCTGCTCTGTGAAAGTGCGAGTCAAATCTTTAGTATTTTATACTTTCTTGTATCATGACCTTTGATTTAAAATGGGTTCAAGTAATTCAATTATTTTTTATTCCCAATAAATTATGGGAAAATGGTGTCATATCAATATATATATATATATATACACATTTTAGGGGTTCAAGTATCTTATATACTAGAAGTTAATCTTGTTTGAGGCAGAAATATTTCTTTTGAACCATGAAATTTAAGGTTTTTCATCATCTTCTCCTGCTCTGCCTCAAATTTAGTTAAAGCCAAAAAACATGAACCCATTCATACGATGAGATAAGATGATATCAAGATGTTGTCAGTGCTCAGTCTGCTGATCTGAGTTGACCTGAAACAGGTCGCAGTGTTGTGCGGCACCGTGCTCCTCTGTTTGATGTTTCCACGGTTACCGTCTCTGTTGCCACGGAGCCTGAAGGTGCAAGGTCCCGTCTGCCACCTGCCGTCTGCCCTGTCAAAGACCTCAGGGTGACACCTAACCCATCCGGGTTCCCGGGTTGGAGACAACTACTTTACTAATTGAGCAACGGGAGTTTAATATTAGTTTTTCAGACGATAACAAATACATAAAAGTGAGTCTGTCCTAAGGTATTTATTAGTGTCTGACTCAAGGAGAGTGGGAAGAACAGTAAATGATTCCAGAAATGCCCGTCTCCCACTTTGAAAATCTCTACGTCATATTTTTAAAATGCTATTAAAGATGCTATGTGTATGTTTTTGCTATTACCTGTATCGCCAACCTAAGCATACCATTCTTTCACTCCCCGGGAGCTGTTAACTCGTTTTGCTTCAATTCCTTTCAATTCGCTGCTTTTACTGACGTTAGCATGCTAACCTACCAAACACCTGACGTCATAAGGACGTTGCTGTTTGGGCTAAATCTTGAACGGTCCATCATAAACCTAATTTTGCTTTTAAACGGTCGTTGAAAATTGGCCTGTTTCATTCCGTCTGATTATAGAAACGTCTTTTCAACAACCAGAACATTATCTCTTTTCACTTATCAACCAAGTCCAGGGGGGTTTAGCCGTAGGCGGAGACGTCTTTTCAACTAATTTTTGCTGGACTTACATAACAGAGTCTTTGAATATTAGATATTCATGTTTTTCTTTTACGAAACTTTTAATGAGCTGCAGTCGAACCCAACATATGGTCTTCATTTCCTCTGGTGTGTGTCATGCAGCAGCATGGGGCTGTTGTTTGCTTCGGCTGGAGGCTTCATCATCGTCCCCGCCTCAGCTTGTGGTCCCAGAAAAAGTACATTTTAATCAGATCACGTCGAAGTTTAACCAGGTTCTCTCGCCGCTTGTTCCTCCAGGTCGGACGAGGAGCTGAAGCCCAGGTGCCGCTTGGTTCTGGAGGAGGACGAGGGCTTCAGCGACTGGAGCCACAGGCTGGAGAACCGCAGCGAGCGGGAGCAGGTGCGGGGCGACTGCCGGGCCGGCGGGCGGACGCCCACGGCCCCGCGCTGGAAATCAGGGCCTGAAGAGGAGAAGGAGAGGGGGGATGAAGAGGAGGGCCGGGGGCCGGAGAGAAGCAGTCGCTCCCACGAAGCTTCGCCATTGCCTGCAGAGAAGGTACAAGGTCCAGCGGATCTATACCGTCAGGACTGGAGCTTTAAAGATGTCCATGTTAAATCTACACCTTGTTCAAAGTGTTGGTCAGTCGGTCGGTCGTCCCACCACTTTGGTCCAGACTGAAACATCAACAATATTGATTATTTTCTCATGAAATTTGCTTGAGACATTCGGTGTCCCCTCAGGATGAACTGTGATAGCTTTGACGAAGCCTTGACCTCTCCTTGTCCAATTTCCAGTTTTAAATTGTTTGATGCTATAATTAGAGAATGTTAGCTTAATTTTTTTTGCACTGCCATTGTTGTTAGCATTCCAAGGACGCTGGCGCTGAGGAGGCCGCAGCACCCCCGACAGGCGAGGGGCTGTGACTGCAAGGCAAATCAAATGTACTTAAAGGGGCAGTAAGCGATAGCAACTTTTTCTAAAAAGCAGCGAATATTTCCTTACAGAAAAAAATCAGATTTTTCCACACAGCCCTTGCTCTGTAAATTTAAAACCCCAAAAAATGGTGCGGACCACACCTATACCTCACAACACTGTGTGTGCAGTTTGTGAACATCACTCCCCGACACTTTGAGAGACGTGCTAGCGACAGGCGCTACGACTCAGGGGTTTCGGCCTCGTGTTGGCAGCGTCTGCCTCACGTACCCAAGACTATGCCCTGACCAGTGAAGTCAGAAAATCAAAAAAAAATCTTTCTCCGAAATAGCTTACTGCACCATTAACTGTCCAGCTGGCATCACCCTCAGGTCCAAGTTTTAATTTGTCTGTGCTATGATGCTATGATTAGCGAATGTTAGCTACATTTTGTTGTTTGTTGTTAGCATTCCAAGGATGCTGGTGCTGAGGGGGCTGCAGCACCCCCGACAGGCGAGGGGCTGTACCTGCAAGGCAACAAAAACACTTTAATTACATTTTTGAATTATTGTTTGTCTTCATTTAAGAACGTGCATTGTATTTCCTAGAGCAAGACGTAGATACAATTGTGTGGGAACTCAAAGGGGTCCCTAAAGCCAATAGTTGGCTGCCGGTTGTTGTGTAAAACTGTTCTACGACTGGTATAAAATCTCCTCTGGCCATTCGAATTAACGCAAAAATCGTGGATTTTCTGCTGCGCTGCATTTAACACGGAGTCATTATATAGACTTTCTCTCAGCAGCTTCCAGCGTCTCTGTTAGCGTTTAACGTCTTTCAGGCCGCTGGGCCTGCAAGTACGAGAGATGCCGTTCAGGGTGAATGTGGAGGCAGTAATCACGACGACTACCATCGTAATTATCTGCAAAGGAACCTTTTTATAACTTTATTTTTTATTTTCTACACTGGGAAAGAACACATAAAGGACGAGAGCCCTGGTTTACGAGTGTGCTGCTATACAAGTGAGCTAATCGAGGCTCTTAATGAGCTCAGTGGAACTACTGAGGCGGGCAGCGTAAAGATTTACACTCTGTTGTAAATGAAGACACACACTTTCCCAACTCAACGTTTTAATGCTTGAACGCGTAGCTGAATATGTAATAACTCCTGAACGCCTCACACATCAGACCATGAACCGTCATTGTTATCCTGCTTTGCTTTCGGTTCGTTCCAGGTGTCAGGCGGCAAAAAGGAATTCAGGGCGTCCTACAGCTCGTCAGTGTTTCTGCCACAGGACACCCGGCTCGCCGCAGCTCATCCCGCCGACAGGACGTCCTACCTGGCCGCAGGGACGATGAGGCCGCGGTGTGTTCTCCCGCCTTGTCTGGCTTTATCTCCTTATTTTTCTAAATTTACGTTTGGTTGCAACATCGCAGCTGAACCTGTTCCGATCAGTAACATTTTTTTTAAACTTCGTTTAAGCAGTTCAGTTTTCTCCTCCGCAGGGGAGCGGCCTGCAGGGTGGACGGGGAGCCGGAGCAGGAGGAAGACGAGCAGCCCACTCCGAGGAGGTCAGCAGAGACCCGGCAGAGCTGCGGAGACGAAGACGACCCGGAGGAAGACGAGCTGAGCTACACTCATGAAGAGAGGGATGAAGAGAGGGATGGAGAGAGGGATGAAGAGAGGGTAGACCTCCACCTCAGGAGGAACAGACACAGAGAGGAAGAGGAGGAGGAGGAGGAAGAGGAGGAGGAGCTCAAGATGCAAGACACGGTTGGTTTCTGATGCTGCTGTTTCTTGTATCTGTAGTTTCCATCATCCAGTCCACACCACAATGTGTCGGAAACATAAAATCCACATTGTTGTGAAATTTGCCGTAGATATCTGAGGTCACCTGAGGATGACTCCCGATAATTATGCAGATTCTCAGAATTTTTATCAGGTCAAATTTTCCCGCAAGACTTTAGTCTATGACGGAGCTTCTCGCAAAGCCCAATGTCCATGAGTTATGCAGCAGATATTCTTGGTCCTCAGAGGATGAATTGTCTCGATTACCTGTCGTCCAGCACCACAATCACGGCACAGTTTATATTAATGCTCCAAATGTAACAAAAGCCTAAGTTGAAAATTTGTATAAAACTGTACATTCATTCTCCCCAGAGGAGGAACTCTATAGTTGTTGTAGCTCGTGGGTTCAGTGTTATCCTCAGAGGACTTCTCATAATCTTTTGAGCAAATAGATAAAAATAAAAAAAAGCAGTTTCATTAAAGTTTCAACCTGCGTTACCGACGAAGGCGTAAACTCAACAAACGCGTTCAATGTATTTATTTTCCTCATAAAACATGAACAGTTTCCTACGTACATACATACTTCCTTTTTTTAAAAATTCCAATCTTCATCCTTATACGTTTCCTTTGTTTCTTGCTGCAGCAGCAGCAGCAGATCAGTGGACTGATGTGAAAAACCACTGGCAGGAATTAGTATCGTGTCGTTGTGTGAGAGAACAAGATAAGAACACAACAGGAGGACACTTGATAAAACTTTTCTTCATAGCGCGACTGCTAGAGTCAAAACCTCCACGGGGCAACTTTGACGTCAGGATGCCAAGTTTTTACCCCCGCGACTGGATCCCTGAAACACATGTTGTGAGTTTGGTTCAACACTTTGGGGGAAGTAAAGTAAAGGGGGGCCGTTATGTTATTGTTAAATCTCTGCTCCGGCCATAACTCAAATTATGTTCCCGTTCCTCCAAGTGTTATATGGAATATTTCATCAAACACGTTTGGCTTGAAAGTAATAAAAGTGAAGGAATTCTGCTTTGGCGCGCTGGTGAGGTGTCGTCACAAATTCCAGCAGCAGCAGTTTGCAAGTTGTCTTTTCCACTAAGTAACGCGGGATGTCGTCCACACGGCGAGCGGCGGGAACAAAGGTTGAAGAGTCTGAGTCATTATGTGAAAGAGAGAAAAAGGAACAAATCATTGAGGGAAAAACTGATCTTGAGATTATGTCACAGGTACGAACCTGATTATTCTGATTTCCAAAGCACAGGTAAAACATTCACAACCAACATTTGGTGCGGACAAACCTGGATCCAGGACCTGGATCAGACGGGATCCGGCGTGACGAGGGTTGTGTGATGTGACGAAGCAGTGACGTCACTGTTGACATGTGTTTGTTGGTTTGGTCGCAGCCTTCGGAGGAAAGCGGCGACGCGAGCGCCGTGGTGGCGAACAGGAGATCTGCGGTTTCTCTCTGCAGCGAAGACGACGAGCCGCTAAACTGCTACGGCCCCATGAGCCCGACCTTCAAGGTAAATCATGAAGCCAACGCGCGATCTGGACAGTAAAAATATTTCTAATTAAATGTGTGTTGGCTACTATGATTTAAAAACAAATCGGCAAAATGAAGTTTACAGTCGCCAAAAGGTTTTAATAATATTCAACCATCTCAGAGAGTTTTGTTTTGGTCCATGAAGTCAATCGCAGAGACAAAAACTTTAAGATAAAAGTTTTTAAAAAGGCATAAAATACTTTATTTTGTGAATTTGTACCTTTCAACATTCAACAATGAAGTTATGAATAGTAACACGGTACAGTCAAGTTTCAGAAACGAGCTGTGTGAGTGTAGTTTTTGTATTTTTTCACGTTAAATACAAAATATTCATTAGTGTGAAAGCATTTTTTTTGGGTGCCTTTGTTTAAAGGCGCCTTTGCCAGATCAGTGCTTGGTAACGGGAGCAAAGTAACTAATCACTTTTGTAATATGTAATGTGTAGTGTAGGGGAGGAGCTAGATGCAGATGTCACATCCTGATCTGATATCTCCGTTTTCCTCCATAACACATCTGCAGAGTGCACACTTTAACCTAAATAATCGCGGGAGTTAAACTACATTTCGAACTTGGTGAGATAATCTCCTATTGATTTGTGCTGTGTCTTTCATGCTCCCTGCTGCTGCACCAGAAACTCCTCATCCAGTTCTACCCAGTAAGTACCACACACGTGTCAGCTGACGGACTGATTCTCGAAACAGGAGAAACGTCCCTGGTGTCAGAGTTTTTGTACTCAGAGCTGCAGGATGCTGCCGCTCGTCATCTCACTCCGCTCTCTGTCTCTTCACAGGACGAAATCAACAGCAGAGTCTCTACGGACGGCAAATGCACGGTGAGTGCGGCTACAGACGACGGTCAGGGTCAAAGGTCAGCAGCTGCCTTAATATTCAAAAAACGTTGGCAGGTACAGTATGGATCGATCACTAAACGTGACCTACTGTACCCAGAGCCCCCTGACCTCTGGGCCCGAGCCTCTGTTTGAAGTCGAAGCTCAGTTAAAAGACACAAAATGAGACGCCAGAAACTCAAAAGAATGGCTGAACAACATCAAAGACTCACAAACAGACAAAAAGATGACGGAGACGCAAAACATCTACACAAAGACTCAAAATAACCCAAAAGAGACACGAAGAAACAAAAAGATGACAGAGAGACTCGAAACAAATTTGAAGATTTTCATGAGAGACAATGGAGAGACTCAAAAACATCTACACAAAGACACAAAAATACACCAGACAGGCTCGAAACATCTTCACAAAGACTAAATACAAACTAAAAAGACACACAAAGACGCCACAGAGACTCAACACAACTACACAAAGAGACTCAAAAGACACAAAGAGACACAAACAGACGCCAGAAAGACTCAAAACTAATTTAAAAGAGACTCATAAAAACTACAAAGAGACAAAAAAGACATTGGAGAGACTCAAAACATCTACACAAAGACTCTTGAGAAACTTGAGAGACACAAAAATATGAAGAGAGAATCAAAAGAACCACAAAGAGATGAACAGTGGCGGGGACGAGACACGGAGCGAGTCGACGTCGCTCCAGCGAGATTCAAAACCACTACGCAGCTTCTCAAATGACAGTTTTGCTCATGTTCATAATTGTCATGTCTCTTTAAGTCTGCGGGACTGAGGGTCTGTTCCCAGTGGCGCATTTTCTCATAATCCACCCGTGGTTGCAGATCAGTTCTTTGTTTTTGCTTCTGTTATTGTCATATTTCCTTGCGTATGTCAGTAAAAACACAGTCCAGTCAACAGATTAACAGAGTCTCTCTCCTCCATTAATTCGGTCCACGTTCCAGATTTGAGGGGTTCTCTCGAAACCTTAAACCCCAAAAACAATAAGGAGTTGTTTTGTTTTAAATTTCCATTTGGTCCAAATAAAAAAAAGCTCGCGTCCGTTGGAGTTTTAACCACCGATTGTTTCCATTCTGTCCTCAGATCACTGAGAGAACCGAGTCTCTGCGCAGGAGGTGAGAGCGCGCGTTCGCGTGTGGCGAGGTTTGAAAAGCGACTGCTACGACGAACCAGACCCGCGCGGGTTTGTCCCGTCAACGTGAGAGCGCTGAACATTCATCAAATTTCTTTTCTGAAGCACCAGCGACGTGAAGAGGACGCCGCCGCCCGTGGCTGTTTCCAAGATCGACAAGAAGCTGGAGCAGTACGCGCATGCTCTCGAGGTAAAACCCCAATTGACCTCCCCCCCGGCGCCGTTTTACTAATTCAGATCACAGGAGAAACTCTAACATGCGCCTTTGTTCTCCTCTGACTCTTAAAATAGCCCCTTACTGTAAAACCACTGCTAAAGAAATTCTCCTCCAAAAGAAATTACCCATGAGCCCACAGAGATGAGACCCGATTCAGGCCAAATCTGCAGGTTGAACACTCCACATTTACCGGAGAACTTGGGCGAAGAAACTCCTTCAAACTCCTCAGTGCCTCAGGGATCTCTCACACCTCGTTTGGTCCGGACCTTCGGACTTTTCCGGTTTGGGCCGAAACCAAAATCACAGGTGTGAAAGGTTCCCCCCGAAGACACGGCCCGGACCAACGGACGGAACATTTGGTCCGACCAAAGGAGGTGGTCATGGCTCGGTTCGTTAGCGGTGGGACGCTTCCGACCTTCGAACCAACGAGGGGAAGCCGAGGCAGCGAGCTGTCACGGCCGGAGAAAAAGGAACCGGGGGAAAAAGAAGTCAATGTGTTTGTCACGGTGTCGTCTGGGCAGCGGAGGAGGCGAAACATTCAAAGGTCAACTCGATAAAACACATGAGAGAAGGTGTAGGGAGGATACGAGAGGACACACCGACGTCAGACGCACGCCCGTCTGCAAACCAATCAGAGCCAAGTGTCAGGGAAACGCAGCGCACGTGAAGTTCTTTAGAACCAACCGGATCAAATGTAACAAAAACCAAGCGCGTCGGTTCGACCCTCGGCCCGGACCCTCAGGCGTGAAAAACGCCCTGGAGTCTAAACTCACTGTGCCTCACCTTATTTCCCACAGCTCTCCTCGAAGGACGGCAGGTCAGGCGCTCAGGCTCCGACGGACCTGACGGGTCCGAGCGAACCCGTCGCCGCCAAGAAGAACCTGTTCGAGGCCGGAGAGGCCTGGAACCAAAACGCCGTCTCAGTCGCAGCGTCCAAGGTCAATAGGTTGTTGTTGTTGTTGTGCTGACGTGGTGCATATGGATGACTGCTATTTGTGTGGGCGACATTGTTCGTAACTCCTCCCTCCCGTAGGGGAAGCGCTGTCGCTTTAATCGGAGAGTCCGCCCTGTACGTGTAGAATTAAAGCATTTGCTTTCTGTAGTCTACATTAGGAAGATGTGGATGGTGGACGTTCTCAAGGCAAACAAAACCAGGCTACTTTTATCCATTTGTGTCTGGGCAGGACGCGGATGGTTTAAAAGTGGGCGTGGCTGACCTCATCAATCAGTGGGTGAGAGGAAGTGAAGACGGCAGCAGGTGCAGCTCGCCCTCCAAACCGACAGTAAGTCCCCGATTTCCCTCCAATACCCAAACTGTTGGATTGTCTGAAATGCCTTCCTTTGCCTCACCTCCTCGCATCAGCTGCCGTAGGCTCGCACAAAACACTTTCTTTCGTCTCATTTTTTGCCCGGTTAACTTTCTTTATTTGTATTTTGTGTCTTTTTCATATCATTTTTTCACATTACGATTCATGGTCCCCTCACTCTTCATGCAACCACACCCCAGCCTCTCCTCATGTGGTGAACGTCATCACTACTTTGTTTCTGCGTGTCTGCCCCCTTGTGGCCGCAGCAGCATCTTACTGTAAGTCGACATGACATCATTTGCCTTCTGTTGCACTTGCAGGAAATAAAATCTGGTGGAGTTTTGAACAAGAAAAATCTATGGGAGAGTCTCGGTGACACATTTTCTCCTGGGAGAGACGGAAAGGTACGAATTCACGTCAAAATGAATTGGAAAGACCACAACGGGATTGTGCACACAACAACAACAACAAGTAAAAACCCTCCAGAAGGAAAAATCTATTCTCCTGAACAACTCCTGTCTGCATCAAACAACCTGTGATGTGGAATCGTATGTGCATCATTTTGATGAGCCACAAGACAGTGTGTTAAGATAAGGCTCATTTTTACATATCCAATCCCTTTAACTGAATGATTGGTTAAAATCAATTTTTAAAATTTGCATTTTGAGGGAAGTTCTGTTCATGAATTGATATAAATGCGCTAAGGGACCCCGTGGGAACCGATGAAAAATACTATAACTAATAAATCAGTCATGCAAACCTTTTAAAAAAAAAGAAAGACTCTTCTAGCTGGTTTTTAAAATTAAACTGGAACGAAACATACATGTGATGAAGTTATTGCTTCAAACGTCCGATCTTCAATTTATTTTGAGAAAAGTCATAACTTTAGACTTACTACAATCTGCTAAACATAATGAAAGCTGGAAAATGTGGAATAAAAGAAGTTGTGTTTTTGATTTTCTTTTTCGCCGTGTCTGTCAACCTGTATATTAATTATGCTGCTTTATACTGAACTGAATTGCAGGAGAGCCCGTCTGGTAAAAAGTACAAGTTTGTGGTGGCCGGTCACGGAAAGTACCAGAAGGTTTCAGACGACAACAGCTGCAGTGAAGACGGGACCTGTGAGTCGGGTGAGAAAAAGTCCCTCGACCCTGAGTCTTTAAATGAAAACAGTACTTTCTAACTGAAAATGTTGTTGTTTTGCATTTCATTGGCAAATGAAGTTAACTTTAATTATGACTATGATGTTAATTATTTACCTACTGACGTTAAAAAATGAATAAATAGAACAAATCTAAGGATAAGTTACTATTGTAATGCATTAAAATAATAGATTTTTCAAGCAATATTCATCAAAGTGTTGGGTTTTTGTAAAGCGCTTTTTTAAATTCAATGCATTATTATTATTATTATTATTTACTGTATATTTAAAAAAGGGGATGACAAATCTACTGAAAAGACCAAAACCAATTATTTTGCGTATGTATATCCACAGTTTGATATGTCATATTTCTCTAAGCCATGTTCAAAAACTATTAAATACGCAACACTGATCCTCACTGTGACATGTTCCTTCCGAATATGTAAGCCAGTTTTAAAGTTGTACATCTTCCTTGGGAAATGAAGGGATTGGACCAAAAGCCACGGACAGGGTAGGCAGGTCAGAAAGAATTGCTTTTGGTCTTTTCATAAGATTTGTCAACGATAACAAAAATATAGAAGAAAACTAGCCGTATCTTTGAACCAGGACATGTCAGGTGTGATGTGCCGCCTTGGATGGGAACTTGCTGTTCGGGTGTTGTTTGGTGTCGGCTGAAGCATCGCGCCAAAAAAAAACCAGGGAAGGAGACAAGAATTTCACATTCAGCTTTATACATTTTTTAAGTCACACAGTAAACAAAAACATCTCATAGTTTTAGCATCAATGTAATAAATGGGGCCATAGTTAGCTTATAGGGGTAAAGTCTCCCTTACCTAAAATAAATTCCACGTCATGGTGGTAATCTTATGAAAAACAACACATTATTCTTTTAAATATCCAATACAGAGACAAAAATAAGGGTCAAAATAACCTCTATAGCAACATGCTAATACCTGCTACGGCAGCAGCAAAATCCTCCAAAGCCATGAAAAATCCCATACCACTTATAATATCTGCCCTCTTTCTCCAGCTGTCACTCCATTTCCTTGAGTCTGTCCTACAGGAGGCCACTTCACCATATCCATCATGATCCATTGGTATTCACTTCTCAATAACAATGCTTACTCGACATTGTTCACGGCCTGTCCGAGCCATCCCTAAGCAGGAAACTACAACAATGCTGGTCACTGTGTGGTCATATTGTTGGATGGAAACAATTCATTTCTACTTGTCTGGAAACGAAGGAAAACAGCCTTACACTTACATACCCATGACTTTTTGAAGACATATTCCAGTAAAGCCTAAAAATGCCCTTTAATCTCAAGATACTTTCTTTAGCGAGTTTTCACCCGTCATGTGACGACAAACGATTTGATTCTGAGATGTATTAGGGCAGTTTACAATGTTATGATGTGTTTGAATTTTTTTTTTGTACAGTCCCACAGCCAGATGCTAGAAAGTCAGGAGATCAACAAAATCTTTAGAACAAGTCTTGTACAGACTTTATCTGGTATTCAGGCGCTATCGGAAGTGTCCGTTTTGTTTCACCCAAAGACGTAAGTGGCTGAAGAACAAATGAGCAAACCCTAGAGGAACTAGAAGAAGAAAAAACAAAGGACTGTACAATCACATGTATTGACACCAGAAGATGCTTTAGGTACCACACTAACCAGCCTCTGTTGTTGTAGTTTCCTTCCCTGATCGACGGCTCGGACAGGTCCCACCGGATTCTCTTCTATCCATACCTCACTTACACAAACCCAAATCTGTTCTGACTAGACGTTAATCCTTCACCCATCTGTTTTCCTTCTTTCAAAACCCATCTGCCCTGTTATTCCAGGAATGTAAAAGCCCTATTTATTACAGAGATTAAAGACTGCCTACCAGCGGTGTAACACTAAAAGAAGCCCCACTTTGTTTAGAAAAAATAGAAAAAGGTACAGCAAATGAAACCGTCTTTGCAACTATCAACGTATCTACAATTCATGCATTCAACACGACATCCAACCGACATCCAAAAATCCAACCAAATGGAGTTCTTTGCTCTCGTTGTCTTTTCTTATTACATTCAAGTGCAAAGACGCCACCCCTGTATTACAGCTGTTGTAATATTTTTACGTCTTAAAGTTTTCAACTGATGAGAATATCACAAAATATACTGTATGATTTTACGTAGGGAGGATTTTTGGTTTAGTGAAATTTTTCCTTGCTTTGTTGATTAACCATTTATCAAAAACACATTTGATTTATTTTTCCCACTAATAATCTACCTTGTCACTGCAGCCTTAATTGGTAAAACTCCGATTTTCAATGTTTGTTTTTTTATCAACCCCCCCCAATTCTCTAAATATGATTATTTTTTAATGAAGCTCTCACTATCATTGCATATTTCAATCTTTTGACAAATTGCCCAAGGAAGTTATTATTTATCACTTCCAAGTGTACTTGTAGATCAGTTCCTGTTATATTTTTTTAGTTTTCCTTGAACCGAATCCTCTGGCTGTTCTGTTGAAGTCCTTTTGTTCGTCCTCCTGAGATTTGCGTTTTATCAGCCCCTTCTCAAACACAGCTGCTATTTTCGTGAGCGGCTTCTCCGCCGCCTCTTTCAGCTTCCTGGCATCAAATCGGGGGCTGTAGAGTAAAATCGGCAGGCGACTGACAAAGGAGGGAGCTTCTGCCTGATTGTCTTTAGGGGCCTTTTTCTTTTCCGAATCATTCTTGGTGGTTTTGACCTGTTCCATTATTCGCTCTTTTGTGGAGAACATCTGAAAGAGGAGGGCGTCCCACATTTTCAACGCCCTGGGAGCGTCTGTGTTCTTAACCACATCCTGATTGGCACATTGGTCTGCCGAAGACATATCACTACCACCGTGATCTGTTTTCTCGTTGCTGCCACAGTCATCGACCTGAGATTTGGCCTCAGGCTCAGGAAACGTGGGTTCATCTGGCTCAACAACCATGTGTTTCTTGAGACGTGTCCATCCGCTGAGCTTCCCCTTAAGGCCTTTTGGCTTCTGGGCTGCCTTTGGCTCGTCAGATGAGGGGGATGTCTCTGCTGCTACCTTCTTGTCAGAAGTTGAAGATGCAGTTGATGTCGTTGACTTCGTGGAGGGTTCGGCTGCCGGGGGTTTCGTCGGTGCAGGTGTAGTTTTGGTCTTCAGAACGCCCTTGTCTTTGAGTCCAGCTTTTTGCTGAGATGACGGTGACGTTCCTCTGTTTGGGGATGGAGCTTTGACTGAGACTGAGGCCTGAGGCAGAGAGGCAGGAGTGGCAGAGTCAATCACAGCAGCTTTAACTATGGGTGGTTTCATCACAGTATCTGTTGCTGGCTTTGCAGGGGAAAAGTTGTGCACCGGTTGCTCTGTCGAAGACAGAACATTACTGCTGTGCGAGTTAATCTGGGCCAGATCAGGAGGAGACT
This sequence comes from Scophthalmus maximus, assembly GCF_022379125.1. Classification (NCBI taxonomy): domain Eukaryota; kingdom Metazoa; phylum Chordata; class Actinopteri; order Pleuronectiformes; family Scophthalmidae; genus Scophthalmus; species Scophthalmus maximus. Next base: position 1,803,761 of record NC_061518.1, read on the forward strand.
TTGAAGAGTCTGTTTTTTGAACTGAGGGTTTTGTTTCTACAGTGGCAGATGAAGGTCTTGACTCTACCTGCTTAGTGGGAAGTTTTGATTTTAGAGTAGGTTTACTGGTTAAACCCGGATCTGTAGAATGGATGGGAGCACTAGTTTCAATTTTCTGTGAGAATTCTCCATCCTTACTCAAATTTGATGCTATGTCTGATTTTGCCTGTTGTGTTTTGGGATTTACTTTGACCTCAGGTACTGAAGTGTCCTTGGGTGGTTTTATTTCTGGTTTTGACAAATTGTCTGCAAATGACTTAGCAGAAGACTGAACAGTGCTTGTAGGTGTATTATTTTGAAGAGGTATAATTGGAGGGGTTTTCTGCTCTTTCATAAGAACTGATGAGGGTCTCGTTTCTGTAGTGTTGTTTAAAGAGACAGGAGATTGAGGGCATGGGAGTAAGGTTGGAGTATATGTACGTATAGGTGTACGACACGCTCTTGGCTCAGGTAGAGGGGAAGCTCTTGTTTCAATCCAAGGTCTATTTACTGTAGGGGGGCTAAGTGGGGCTTTGAAATCCCTTTTGACTTCACTAAGGGGCCGAATATTTGTGGCACCGAAATGACTTAAAGCAGGCTGTATGATGGGTTGAGTATTTACAGTGTGAGTGTAAGATTTATTTGTTTCAGTGACAGATTGCCTAAACTGTTTCACTCCAGTCTGAGAGCTCACTACATTTTTGGTTTGAACATTACCACCAGATAGCATGATATGTCCTGGCCTTCTAATGGTTTGCTGTTCAAAAATGACATTTGATATGTTAGCTGTTATATTACCATGGGAAATGGAAGTTGTTGCTTCTGTTCTGGATGTTACAGAGTGTTTAGATTTTGTAGTGAGACTTGCTAAATATTTATGGTCAATGATTGGCTGAGGGGAAGGGGATTGTTCTATTACAACAGCTTTAGAGGCAAATTGAGGTGCAGATAGTGCAGATAGTTCTTGCTCAGCAAGAAGGTTGGTAATCTGTTTATCTGCTTCTGAGTTTGGGTAAACTCTTGTTTGGGCAATAGAATCAGAGGGAGATTTTGCATCAATGGGTATTTCTGTTGTGGATTGACTATCAGGTCTCTCTGATCTAAGCTGAGGGCTTTTTGGTGGGATGCACCTGACCTGCCCAGTATTAAATGTTGGTTTACTGCTGACTGCTGGATCTGTTACGATTGGTAGAATAGTTTCTGTGTGAGGTTTTGAGGTTATTTTGGTTTCAGTACCAGGAATACTGAGAGAATTGCTTTCCAAACTGGATTTGTTTGAATTTACAGTTTCAGCAGCAGATCGTTTGTGATGGACAGCTTCTACAATTCCTGGTTGTCCAGGTGAGACCACATCTGTGGAAAACTTGATGTCTGTTGGTAATCCTTGATTGTTGGACAGTTTGGTTTCAATGCTTGGTTTGGTCTGTGTTACATTTCCCTTTGAAAGATTAGGATGAGGTTTTGATTTAATGTTTCCGGCTCTAATATGTTTAGTGGGAAGATGTTGCGCTTGTATTTTCCCTGTAAGTAAACCTTCTTTTTCATCGATGAGTTGTCTATACTGTTCTGTGTCTAGTGATGAGCTGCTGGCTCTTTTACTTTTAATATAAGTTGAAGGTTTGTCTTTTATATTTGCTGGGCTAGAGAGTTTTGCATTTTTAGCAGGAGTTTGAAGAGTGGTTTCATTGGCTTGTATAATCTCTACTGTAGTTTTGCTTGAGTTTGCGCAGAAATTCGCTCCTTGACCAACTTTAACTTGGCTACTGGATCCCACGATACTCGATGTGTTAACTAGGACATCTTCACCAATTTTGATTGGCTTTTGGGGATCTTTTGTCAAGTCTGTCTCTAAAGGGGATTTAATGTCTGAAATATTGGGCAATTTGGCTGCAATGATGGATAGGCCTGGGAGTTTAGTTTCTGTGGTAGGTTTACCCAAAAATGTATTATCTACGGGAGATGGGTTTAGTATAGTTGGTGCTTGAGACGATTTCAAAGAGAGACCTGCTTTGTGAAAATGAATCTTGTTTTCTAACGTTTGACTATAACTGAGAGTTTGAGTTTTCGCACTGAGTTGCTGTATAAATTTGGTGCTTTGCTCAGCTGCAGATACTGTGCAGTTGTTGGACTGTGAAGAACATACAGAAGCCGTAACAGGCTCATGTGGCAGCATGGATCCTGTGGTAGCAGCAAATGGCTCTTTAGAGACTATTTTTGAGAACTGGGGCGAGGTGCTTGTTTCGTTACACTCTGTATTAGCAGCCACAGAAGGCAAAATGTTCCCTATGTTTGTCGTCTTGGGTACAATATCCTCACTGTTTGCCTTGATTTGCTGGTTAACTTCTTCCCTTTTTTTGGGTGAGACGTTTTCAGTAGCCACATTACTGGGCAGTGGTGTTTCTGAAACCAGTTTGGTGGCTTGTGTTAACCCTAAGATGGCACCATTTATGGTGGCACTCCCAGAGAATTGGGGCTTTTTCTCTGTGGCAAGAGATTGAACAATATTGTTTTTATGGTCAGGCTTGGCAGTGAGTTGAACATTGAATCTGCTGGCTGTTGACGGACTGACTCTATCAGCAGTTGGGTAAGATTGAACTACTACATTCTCTATATTTCCTGACTGTTGTTTTGCATTTGTGATCTTGTATTTACTTATTGTAGCTATTTTCTCAAGATTCTCTATGGCATCTTTCCCCTTTCCACTATGTTGTGTTTTTACACTTAAATCTACTTTCCTTATGTGTGAGGAAGAACTAAACAGACTACTGCTATCAGTTAGGCATGGAGTTGTACATAGTGTTTTCTCTATAGAATATAGTGCTGCACTTTGTGCGTGTACCTCACCTGCTTTAGGTATTGCAGCCTCAGAGTGTGAGGCTTTTGGTGTTGATACATCACTTGTGGATTGTTGCATTGTTATCTGTGCCAAGCCAAGAGGAATTTCAGGTTTTATCGTGTCCACACTGGGCGTTTTAAGTGATTGTATTCCAATACTATGAGCTTCAGAGTGACTTTCCTCAAACAGATCTTTGCTACATGTGGCCATCAGTGAAGCTGGACACTGTGAATCCTTTTGAGACGACATAGGTTTCAAACTGTGAGCAGCAGAAACCTCCACTGAAAAGAGAAGATCTTGATGTCCATTGAGTTGTTTGGTTGCCTCAGGCTTAGAGATGTGTGATCCATCTACAGTTGCTTCCGACTGTGCTTTGTTTGAAGAGGTTTCATTTACTCTGCTGGGTACAGGGCTGTGATGTGATGCCAACGTCCTAATCCCACCATAAGCAGCATACTCGGATGGAGTAAGCCCATAATATGTTGAACGAGATTTGGGCTTTGAGGATGCTAACGTCATTTGATTCTCCAATAGTGATGTCAAGGACATGCGTGCCTCGAACACAGGAGGACGATTAGCAGACGAAAGGAGGCTTGGACTTGTTGGTGCCTGCAATGAAATCACTGGTGTAGGTTTGAAACTGTTTTGTACAGACAGAAATGATGGAACGTTTGGCAAAGATGAAGCTTCACTTCCTGCAGCTTGGTCTGTTTTTAGCATTTGGGTGACAGGTTCCATCAGTGTTGGTTTGACCCCAGCAGATTCAGGTGCGGTGATACTTGACGCTATATTCTCTCTGGGGTAAAGTTCCGTATTGGCAACACTTAAATTTATTGAACTCTTTTGAGTATGTTGAATCTCTCTCTCTTTGTAATTGCTGGTTTGTTTGATGGAAGTTGTTTGATTAATATCAGTTCGCTTCAGTTCTTCTGTGGCAGCAGGAGGTTTACTTATACCGCTAGTTTGAATTGCTAATTTGTGTTGTGGCATCTCGTTAGGAATAGCAGGAGCTTGTAAATCCTGGGAGCAGTTGAAAGCAGGACTTGTGGCAAATAGAAGTGGGTTAGGTTTGGATATTTCAAAAGTGGGTGTGGATACTTGAGATGGTCTGCAAGAGGGGGTCCTAGGTCTTCCACTTAGGGTCCTGGATACAGACAGTTTCTGATCACTTTTCATCACTGAAACAGCTGTTTTGTCCCTGTATGTGGCAGATAATGCTGATCCATGGTAGGTTGGGTTTATTACTGTGAGGTCCTGGATGGAGGGAGGTTTTGAGATCTCATAAAATGTTGCCTTTGATGTATAAATCCTGGTTTGTTGGGCGTCAGATCTCGACTCTTTCGCTGCTTCAACAAGTGATATCTTTGAGGCAGTTATCTCAGCGGGCATCTGGCTTGCAGCAAAGTGGCCATTACTGGTAGATCTGGTGATCCGAGACGACATCTGGCTCTGAGGGCTGTCCTTTAAATTGGCGTTTGTCTCCCTCTGGCTGGGAACAACAGGTTGCGTCTGGGTGTTTGAAAGTGATAGCAACACCGGAACAGGAGGTAGGTCTGCAACTCGAGAAGGTGCCGGGCCTTGGCCACAGTTGGGGGCGGCTGGGGACAGGGTCAGGCTGTGAGTTGATATTTTGGGGCTGGACTGCAGCGCAGTGACAGCAGGGACTGTTGTGACTGACCCATGGGAACTTGGTGTCATGTTTAAATTGAAAGCAGAAGGTGGCACCGGGACCTGCTCAGGTGGTGATGTGGGTGGTGAAGCCGAAGGTGGCATCATTAAAGGAGTGGCGTCATCGAATAAAAAAGAGGAGCACTCGTACAGTGGAGCCACCTGCTCTTCAGAAGCCCTGGTCTGAGCTGTGTAGGACTTAGGGGAGAAGCTGCCGGTTTGGCCATAGGGGCTGCTCTGAGCATGAGGATATGTAGATGAGGAGTGATCATAAAGGGAGTCAAAGGGGAAACTGGACAGCGAGGAGTCTCCAATTAAGACTGAATCTGGTGACCTAGGTGGACTGGACTGGTCACTGTGCTCGAGGTCTGTGCTCGCTTCGTTGACCGGCGACAGACAGGAGCGAAAGGGGACGGGCGTCTGAGAGAGGCTGCCTTTTTTCTTGGCTCTCTTCTTCTTGAGTTTCTGGAGCTTTGCGTTGTCTTTGCCTGGTTTTGGCAGCAAGGGCGGAGGATATTGCTGGGAAAGGTCAGGCTCCAGCCCGTTACTGTAGCCGACTTCCATCAGCATTTCAGACTCCTGCAAGACAGAGGAGACTTCTCAATCTACTTATATCATCTAGCCATGAATCCACATTCATGTATATAATAACAGCAAAGCAGATTTAAAACAATTGGATGGCTTGTCATCATATATGCTCAAAAACATAAACACTTCTAACCTTATTTGTTGTCAATACTATTATAAAAAAGAGAAAAATCTGAGCAAAGATCCAGTGAAATGTCTTAGAAGTTAGACATCAACCTTGTTAAAGACGCTGATGATCAAAATGTTTTGGTTTTTGCTTTTATGGCTTATGGACTACCTTGTTAAGACTTCAGAGTAGGAATTCAGTGAGACTCGTTTTTTCAGAATGTGATGTTCTCAATCATCGAACAGCTGGACATGTTTTGTTCCAATACGCAAAATCTGGCCAAAATCTACATTGTAGTTTTTTATCAATTATAGATGAAATAAATATTTGCTTAGGGTTATTAATTGTGTATATATGACCATTATGAATGCTATTATTATTATAATTCTTCTGTCTTTACAGCTGGAGAGTTCTATGAAGATTTGTGAAACGCAAGGCGGACTTTTTGGATTATGATTAACAAATCTTTGATTCAGCACAAATTTTATCACTTTAACATTCTCTGTATTTCAAGCTTCTGGTTGTTAATGCTCTTAAACCTGTTGTAATGTCAAAATTCCTTTGACACATAACATTTAACCAAAGGTAGTGAAGCTAAAAGTGAGTGTTTTCTCTGTTTATACCGGACAGGTTTTCCTTCTATCCTGTGAATAATATCTAAAGCTTTTCCAGCAGTATAATATCAATGAGTATAACGAAATAAAATAAATGAAAAAAAAAAGAAAAGATTCCTGTTGTTTGTCTTTTCCATATTTCGCTCTTAGAACGTTTGCCTCCATTGGGATTTACTATTTAGGTACAGTACAGTAAGCTTATTTTCTTCTTCTGTGCTCCCTGTCTAGTTTATTCAGCTGCTTTCCGACTGCACTGATTTAACCCAGACAAATTCTGCAGCCGGCTTTAGAGAACTATGAGCTCTCATGATAACGGGCTCGTTGGCAAGGGTTTCGAAACTAAACTCTTTAGTTGGGTCCTGAAGACGACGCATGGCTACAAGACGCGTCACCATTGGAAATAGAAAGGCATGTAAAGCCGTAGCTCATGGCAAGGCTACTTTGAAATGATGACAAACTACTTGTGAAAATAGTCTCTCAAGGAGAATGTCAAATTTAAAACTGACCTCGGCATGAAATAAAAGTAAACCCCAAAGGGAAGATTAATGGCGACGGTCACGCAGAAGAGGAGGAGGGGGGATGTTAGCATTTAGCAACTTCAAGCGTGAGCAGCAGTAAATTGGGTCTATAGATTCCTCGGACACTGATGTTACAGGCAAAACAATAAGAACGGAGTTCAGAGGTCAGAAGAATAATTAACCGACAATAAACGTAGAGCATGCTGTACATTCCTGTGCATCCAGAATTAGATTAGACTGATGTGTGTCAGAGCTGCAGAGGGCTTTTGAATTTGATTCACATTCTGTACTAAAACTTTCAAATTCATCCTTGTCCGGTTGGTTGTTATTTACTTCATAATTTTACGTACGTTGATGACATTTTACTCGGTTGTCTCGAGCGACGACAGGAGCTGGATTGTCTCCCTATCTATCTGAATATTGCAGTATCTTTGGGTGACACTGAAAAAAGGGCCACCGTCTAAATTTAGACCGAGGGAGATAAGAGCAAACATCCTGACACCGAGCACCTGCTGCCTGCCGTCCAGCGCTCACACACACAAACAGCCTCGGGCTGCTGGAAATTAATCCGAGGGCCCAAATCCTCCCAGAGCTGCTCTTGACCGCGGGCCGAGCGATGATTCGCTTGAATTTAATTTACGTCACATTTACACCGCGTTGTTCTATAAAAGAGGCAGGATAGTCGGGAGTCCTTGTGCGTTTGTGTTCAGCTTTGACAATCTCTTGACATGACTGTTTGAAAGAATAGGAGCTCTAGCTTGTCTTGACGTTTAAACGCAAACGTTTGTCTGGTTTTGAGCTAAAGTTTAAGATGGATCCCTGTTGTCAAAGTGACTCCTGCCAGCTGACACATGAGACGTCCCCCTTTTATGGCTCTGGGGTCCGATGTCTGGGGGGCTTCCACTGGAGCGGCTCAAAAGAGGAAAGTATAAGATTAGCTTTGCGATTAAAACTGTGCCACGACCTCAATCTATAGCGATACCTTTCAGGAACCTCAATTAAAACAAAATGGTGGACGAACTCAATCAACTTCATCAATTGCTGCAATGTGAAACGGATCAACACTTTACTGTACCTGAAGAGGAAGTCTGTGTTGCTTGTGTTTTGCTGCTCAGGCTGCAACTGTACGGTGTAACAAATAAGAAAGAAAGAATAGAGACGATGTTTATAATGTAAAACAAAAATGAAATACAAAGGAATAAAAGCATAATCTGTGTGCTGGTGTACAGTCGTCGTTAGATGCTGAGTCATGCTTACATTTGTCGACAGTGGCACAACTTTGTGCAGGAACATGGAAAGCACTGCATTGCGAGCTCTTGAGGATCTCATGGAGATAATGTCTGATATGCATCATGCGTTTTACATTCCAGCTCGTGCACGCGCCACTATCAAATGCTAAGCATCATTTGCAGGTTAGCACCTGAGTGACGGCGTCAGGGCCACGCTGCAGTGCCGGCAGCTTGTCAATCAACAGACACCGAGTTTGACTGGGTTTACCTTCAGGCGAGCGGCTGTCGGGACAAACTGCTCCCTGCTTGTTAATCCCGGCTCAGAGTGCCACAGGGCCGTCTCATCCTGAAGTGAACCAGAGCCTCAGGGAGCGAGCCGCAGCGCCTGTGGCCGCTCCAAAAATAAAACTGTTGCCTTCAGTGTTTGTTGCAGGGGCAGATGGGTGGGGGGGTTTTCAGGCCACCTGAGATGGCTGAGGTGCAGCCCCTACAGGCGGTCGGCAGCCACCTCCACCTGAGGGGAGCCGGTCAGTGGGCACCATTGTAGACCAGCAGGGGGGCATCCAGTATGTAAGTGGGACATGGGCCACTTACCTGACATCAATGAAGGTGCCCAGCCTTTATCAAACTGTTGTTCACCATTACAACCTCAGTAATACTGTTCCTTTCATTCAGGGGAAGAAACCACCCTGCTGTAACTTCTCCAGGGCTGCAACTTACAATTATTTTCATTGTTGATTAATCTTTAATTCTTTATTAATCGATTAGGTATTTGGTCCATAAAATGGTGAAAAATGTGGATCATGTTTCCCAAAACCTCCACACACCCAGGATATATAGTTTACTGTCACAGAGGAGCAAAGAAACCAGTAAATATTCACATTTAAGAAGCAGAAATCAAAGAATTTCTTAAAAAAAAAATCATAAAAACTACTGGAACCAATTAATTTAGTAGGCAAATGTTTAAATATAGATATTTCAGTTATATGTCGCGTGCCTGCGTAGCATAGTTCTGTGTATTGTACATGTTGTTGCGGTTCAACCTCCGACCACCAGCGGCAGCAGATGTGCAGCACAGAGCCGCAGCGCTTCAGTAAGTAAGAATTTAGTGCACCTTGGATTTATTTTCCAGAGGCTGATCCAGAGAAGAGTGTCGGGTGGCATGGGCCCCCACTGGACTTAAACTAATTTAAGTCACCCTGCTACCTACGTGTTGCAGCACACTTTTTTTTTATTGAATTTTTTTTAATCTCTGCCATGCATCAACCACAATATGTAAAGTGCCTTGAGACAATGTATGTTGTGATATGGCGCTGTACAAATAAAATTGAATTAAATTGATTTGAATCAGCCACACTAATAAAGGCTTTTTACATTTTTCCACATGAAAAGTACACCCCTGCACTACAGGGCACCTCGTGGAATTTTTTTTTAACACATATTAACAGATGCTTAACTTTTTTTTGCCCTTCTACGTGTTGAGGGAAATTCAAATTTCTTCCTGGATCATGTTCATAGTTTATTTTAATGGAAGTGTGATACACTACATTTTGTGTCACACAAAGATAATGGGGGTTTGGACTGTGGGGTTTAGATGAGACTTATGCAACAGAAGCACTTTGGTTTCAGTTTAAAAAAATCTGTATACTCAAAACTCAAAAATCTGAATGTTCTGTCTCGTGCTTTAAGTCACAGTCTGGAGCTAAATACCTGGGTTTCACCACAACTTAGTTAGAACTTCATCCAAGTGTCTTGGATGAAGGTGAAACGTCTTCAAGAATCTGCAACCAGGTCCGTCAACGAGCGTGAACTCGCCACTCGCAACGGCAGAAAACACCACCGGACAGTCGCTCGCTCTTCAAGTTGAATTTGAAGACTTTGGAGGCGGGACGGTGACTGATGTTCCCTGTTTGTGTGACTCCATGGCAACATGTCAAACACATCAGCCGCAGTGTGAATGTAAGGTTGGAGCTGGACTATTTTACTGTATTAAGCACTGAAACTATTTAGTGTTAAATAAATGTAGTTGGCTTAAGTTTTATTTGTTTATTTATTATGTAAATGTATTAAGAGTTTTGCGCTTATTTAAATTTCTACATTTAAGTTAAGTAAGCTTTAAACTGTTAATATGTTAAATTTCGATAAAGAACATCTGTTGTTATCGTTGGCCATCATTTTCAAGTATCGTTCTGGCACCATTTAGGCACCAGTACCGTTTTAAAAGTATCAATTTAGCACCGGTATCGGTAAACTAACTATACCAAGCCCTATTCATTACATTACCTGTGATCATCTATTGTTATTGCTAAGAAAAAAAATCCTATCAAAACTGACTGTTTGCTCGTGGGGATTCTGTTTTGAGCCCAGTTCTATTATTACTCTATTATTGGGTTACTCTGTAGTGTACTGTACTCTGCACTGCGTCTGACTGATTGAGTGACCGCTTGATGAAGTGGCTGGCACACACACACACACACACACACACACACACACACACACACTCACACAACACACACTTTCCCTCCATTGTCTGGATGCCACGCTGGTGTGTAACCCCCCTCTCTGCCTTCCATCACTGTAAATTTAGCAACAGAAGCTTCTCAGCTGCTCCTTTCCAAAACCTGAGCCCTCCTCTTCCATCCGTAGCATTTCATCCATCTCCTTCTCCAGGGTCATTGCTGGACCCCCCCCCCCTCTCCCCACCTTTTGCCCACAGATATATACACTACACACACACACACACACACACACCTCACTGTCATCCCACAGCCAATAAGGGCCTGATGAGCTCAAGTATCACTATAACACAAGGACTTATTCTCTGAGCGGAGGCTGCAGATTCTTACAGATCTTCATTTTCATCGTCCGAGGAGCTTCTCTTCCCCTCTGAGGTAAGACGCCCCGAAATCACCCGTCAACCGCTGACACAACACGTTCAGCGAGCCTTTCATAAAGTACAATTACAATTGAGCTGAAATATGCAGGTTTTAGTTAAATGAATTTAGTTTCTTTTGTTGCAAAAAGAGGTTCAGGTTGTAGTTTGACAGGCGCCTCTGACCTCAGGAGGGAACGCGTGAAATAGACACAGATGTAAAAACATGTGTAGTTCATGAGTGAGATGGTTCACACTCTGGACTCGGGAGCTGGAGTCCAGTTTCCTCCTCAGCCCAGACTCAGCATCAGATCATTTTATGCGACTACATGAGATGATTCCAATTTGAAAAGACAAATTTGACACTTTTTAAAGGAAGCAGGTCATCATTTTAAAAGATGGAGCAACATTTCAGAGCTCTGGAGGCAAATACATGAATGTATGTAAGAAATCTAATAATAATAATTACCAGTAATGTGTAATAATAATAATGTAGGATCAGATGCTGCAAAACATTGAAATTAGGCTTCATGTGCTGCCGAGGTGCTCGACTCATGGAAGCTGTGAACTGCGGCTACAAATTGAAATTCACCTGTGATTTATTGTAGTTTTTATGTTTCCCTCCCTTTCAGTTTGCTTTTCATTGGTTTTAACTGTCAAAACCCCAAATATATTTTCATATTTTAACAACATTTTGAACCAAATTTCTTACAAAAAACCCCATAACTACTGCAGTTGCACTGAAAGTTGAATCTTGAATCTTGAATCTTTGAGAGCCGAAGCTCATTGACTTCTTTTCTCATTTCTGTAATATTTATCACACCTCATTGTGTCACTTTGCTCTTTGTTTCCTGCTCACTTTTCGGTTTTTGTAAATGTGATTCTACCTTCTGTGGTGTAACATGTGAACATTCGTACACAAGTTCACAGACTTATATGTTTAGCATCTGTTTCACGCGAGCAGATGATGAATAGTCAGATTTCCGGTTTACTGTAGGTCCGACGTCCTCTACACAAGGACCGGCATCTCTTTCCCTCTCTTTTCATTGGACGTGTATAGATCACTGAAACCGAAACATCCCCCCTCCTGTGACCTCCTGTCAGTATGTTGAACTTTAACGTCCCGGCCGACACTTCACAAACACGACGTCCCGGGACGGTGACGATAACTCATTCGAGGTCTCTTTGCCGTCAGAAGCTAAAACAAAAACTCGAGATGATGCGTCTACAACTTTGTCTCCTGTTCTGATCTGAGTCTGCTCTCGATTGGCTCGGCACGTGACTCCGCCCTTTCCCCTGCCTGAGCGGGCTTGAAGTTTCAGAAAAGACTCAGAAACACTTCTCAGCGTTCGGCGTTCTCATTCTGAAGAGATGAGGCGAGCCGCCCCGCTAAATATACTGGAAGTGCCGAAGTGTCGGCATGTGCCGAGCGACGGCCGGACGCTCGGAGATGAGGCCGCATGTCGGCTGCGAGTCCATCAAAGAGCTCATTTGTTCTTCGGAGGAGGACGCCGATTGGCTGTTCGAGTGCCGAGGATCCTCCTCGCTGGGCCCAAGCTCAGGGATTAAAGCAGCTATTTGGACACAGTTCCTCAGCTGATGGGTTGAAATATGACCCAGGACTAATCCTCCGAGTCCCCTGCAGCTGTGCCCGCCGCCAAGTGTAAAGGAGGCACCCAAAGACACTTTATATAAATTTATATATATATAAAATATGATTTAGTTCCATTTAGAATAAACCTCTCTCCTCTGTTGAATGAACTGCCAGCGGCTTCATCCGAGCTTCACTGGAGCACTTTCACACTTCGGCTGATCGGAGGGATATTTGACGTATACGAGACCACAGTTCTTTTTATGAACTGTGAAAGCTGGTGTTGATCCAGGAGAGCAGGTTCAGCCACAAGGATCCGTCGACCGTCTGCTGGAACGGTGAAATACATAAGTTGAACACGCTCCAAGGTGAACGCTGTGAAGACATGTCACATCCAGAGTAAGGGGTGGGCGATCTGGCCTAAAGATCATATGACGATATTTTGGGATGGAATCACGATCTAGAATCTGAATCATGATTCCCCCCCCCAAAAAAAAGAAGTGAGCTAAAAAACAACACAAAACGAGTGTCTTATGTCAGAATAAGACACATGAAAAATGAAATCAGGATTTGTAATAGCGGAGCTTCACCATAGACAAATGCGTTCATTTCTTCAATACCGTTTGCAGCACCGAATATGATAATATATTATAAAAAAATGAATATCTGTTGGTTGTAAAGAATGCACGCGCAGTTTTCTGGAAGAGTCTCGTGTTAGAGTCATTATGGTATCTGCGTTTTCCAGAGCATTGCAGAAAAATTCCCAGTGATAGATCGCCCGTCCCCAAAGTAATCCAAAGTTTAATTTGTTCAAATCATGCAAATATATATTTGCTTAACTTAACTCTAGTGTAACACTGGAGAACTCAAACTGGAGTTATTGAGACTCGACTTTGACTTCAGCACTGATGACTAGGGACTTTTGTGGGGGTTATTTTTATGTAATAGGCCATAATCCTTTGACACAAGATATTGATAGCTATATCAATACTGTAACATTATTACATTTTTGTGGAAGGCAGACACACGTGTTCACCAGCCTGTGCGGATTCAAGTACAGATCGCCAGTAAAAGTTAGTGCTAAGAAGATGACTAATGAGACGCGGCACATCGGCACACTACAAATTTTGTTTAATTTGTCCAAGTGTTGAGATTATGTGATATTTCTGTCTTAACATAAATACAATGGAGGTGGATGGAATTTTGTATTTTAAATTTTTCCATTCCCTATTTTCTATATGATACATTATATTTATTCTTAGCCATTATAATCAAATATCTGAATTCCGAATGTGAAATTAGTGATAAATAATCTTGAGGATAACAATTAATCATAAATAATCAAATTGAAAAGAGGAAAAGTAAAAACAACTCAACTCATAAATATGCGACATAATATTAATAATAATACAATATTGCCAGGCAAACAGCAGAAACAGCACATAACTCCCCATGAAACCAAATCACTTTCTATTTTAGAATTTTCTTTTTGTAGTAAACTTGTAAATTATCAAGCACCTGGTTTGAAAGATTTTGTGGATTCAACCCGTTTCCAGCTTACGCTAAGCTAACTGGCTCCTGGCTGTAGCTTCTTCTTTACTGTACAGCGTAAAGTGTAACTGGAGCTGGAGGAGTTTGGTATTCTCCGGGGGGATCAAACTCGCAACCTTCTCATATCGACACCGACGCCCTGCTGCTATTTTAACCCATTCGGTTCTTTTCTCTCCCCTCAGGTGTGAAGTCTGCAGTCGCCATGTCCGACAATGAGGAAGTGTAAGTGATTCACACACCGTCAGTGCGGTAACAACACACACTGATGTCTGATGTGGACGAGCCAGGAGGATTTTGTGCAAGATTTCTAAATGTCTTGTTTTCTTTTTTGTATTTCAGGGATCAGTACGAGGGTAAGTGACGACATATTTGTTTGAATTATTACACGTTGTATGTGTGACCATGAGAAGGCCCTCTACTCCCCCCTCCCATCACGGACCCCCAGACTTGGACTTTGTGATCTTTTTGTGTCTCTTCACAACTCTTCTGTCTCAGTTTTTAGTCATTCTTCGTCTCTTTATGGTCATTCTGTGTCGTTTTGTAGATGTTTTGCGTCCACGTCTGATTATTTAGATTTTTCTTTATGGTCATTTTAAGTCTTTTTAGTCTCTGTATTTTTCTTTGCAGCCATTCTATATTGATTTTGGGTTATTTAATCTCTCCATGGTCATTTTAAATCCCTGTCTCGTTGTTCCGTTTCTCTTTTGTGTGTGTTTTTCTCTGTGGTCATTTATGTCTCTTTGTCGTTGGTCACATTGTCATGTTCATGTTGTGTTTTTTAATTGTGCTCTTTGACTTTGAAACATGACTTCAAACAGACGAGCCGGCCCGTTGGTTAATCCTTTCATGCACATTCAATGCTTGAAATGGAATGAATGGAATTTTAAAAAATCCTTACTATCTATATTAAGTTAAAAAAATTGTATGACAATATTTTATTCACTTCCAACCGACTTTGAAAGAGGATTTGTGTCCACAACAGACTTGAAAGTGAACTTTGACCTCACAAAATAAGCTCCCTTCTTCTACATGTTGTCAGCCCACAGTGGTGACTTCAGTAAATGCACCATGGACTTGATCTCAGAGTTGCATGTCCGTCTTCTTTTTCCTTTACTGTGATCATCTTCTCAAAATCGATGGGAAATATGTTTCATTTTTAAAGCTAACATGTATTATTTATTTCACGTGGGTAACTTCTGTTTATATTATATATTATCATATTATACTATATGTAAGAGTAATGAAGTGAATGTTTGTTTCTGTTGTCCCTCCATCTCCTTCCTTCCCAAACCGAAGACGAGGAAGGTAAAGACGACTGAATCGATTCCACATTTGAGAACTTTTTCCACTGCACTAATTTGTCAGCTGCCTGGTTTCACCTTTAACTTGAAGTGTTTGACATTGACACCTGCTTATGATACAGGATATGCGAAATTAGCAGAGATTTAATTCTCATTACTCTACCGTCGTCTCTTCAATGATCCACAGCTGCCCTAGCAATAGCATTTTTTCCCCCAATATCATGTAGGGAATTTATTTTCCTAAAGCTTACTAACACCCAGCTGTCAGTCAAACACTTCCAACTTAAGGGTGACTTTTTTTCTGAATGAGTGATGTTTTTTTGAAATCACATGGTTAAGAAAAAAATGTGCGAGCCTCTCGGCTCCTGACATTGATTTTCTTGGCATGTGACATGTTTACACTGTCACCTGTAAATGTCACATCAGTGCAACTGTCGTTGACCTCGTTCACGCAACGGACATATTTTTAACCGTGGAGGTGGAAACTACCCAGAGGACAAACAACACTGAACCAGAGAGAAGGGAGAAAACTGGCAGCAACCTTAGAGAGTATCCGTTACATCGCAATAAATCTAGAAACAAGCTAGTAAGTATATAAGTGAGTAAGTAAAATGTATTTATGTTCACAGGCAATAGTCACAAAGTTCTTTACGAAGGTATAAACAATATACAGAGCAAACACAGAGAAAAAAAGAAACAATATATCAAGAAAAACAACACAATGCACAATCTCTTTAACAGCGGAGTAAAAAGCACAGGAAAAAGCGATGCTACAGCTAGCTAGCTAACAGCCTAGCGTTTTTTCCTCAGTAGTTTGTTTCTATTGGTGTTTCTGTACATTTCAACGTTTCATACGTTTCAACGACAACACGTTTAGATACATTTGAAGGAACAACTTTGTTCGAAAAAGTGACAACCTTATCATGAAGGTTCATCTTTCTTGTAATCTGAAAATTAAACTTCAGGAATATCTTTTAAAAAGTGTTTATTTATTCAGTAATAATAATTTGCTAAATGAGAGTTATTGGAACAGAGAACTACAGTAGCCTTGATGTGATGTCAAGCCTTTGTCTTTATCTATAATTCTTTTCTACCATATCCATGACGTACAACCAACGTTGTATGTAATATTAATATAATTAAAGGCCACTACAACAGAGATAATTAAAAAATATTGTATATCTATAAAACACGGAGTGAGCAACATGATAAACAGTTGTTTTAAGTTAACTCAGTGATTTATGGTCATTTCATTATGAATCTCAGTGTAAATCAAATGTCTTCAGGTAGTTTTCCACCCCGACAGTTCAATATGGCTTCTGTGTGAAAGGTCAACCGACTCTCTCTCTCATCATCATCTGTTTCTCTCTCTCCGTTCTCCAGCAGCGATATCCCTCGCTCAAACTTCCATCCTCTCTGTAACTAAAGTAGTCTCTCACTTTTGGGTTCTAATGGCTCTGTAATGTGTCTGTGGTCTTCATTAACGGCCTTCTCCGACACCCTCCCTCCGTCCCCGGCGGTTTGGTGCATGCTGCGTGCCCGTAGCCCAGGAGGAGGTAGTAGAAGTAGAAGTAGCCCCTGAGGCGGAGGCCCAGGTAGAAGCAGAGCCAGAGGTAGAGCCTGAACCAGAACCTGAACCAGAGCCAGAGCCACAGGAGGTGGTTCATGAGGAGGAAGGTATGTGGCATGGGCGATCCGTTCACCCTTCTCCTGCAGGACATTCAGTACTCTGCTCTAGGACACTCCGCCCTGTCAACATCCACACGCTGCAAAACATATCCTGCTTAGCAAGTCAATTAAACCGGATTTCAGTTTTTGCTATTTCACATTTTTCTACAGTCGCTGCGAAGCCTTGTTGGCTTTGCAAAGTTGAATCAAACAATAGTCTCTTCATCTGCAAGCGACTTAGCAGTCACCTTTAACACAGTTATACAGTTATACAATCCCCCATTGGTGCCAAGAATTTTTTTTCTGCCTAAAACTATGACAGGTGCTTTTTACGCCAACAGCAAGACCTCAATGGTCGAACAGAAATGAAGCTTGAGATGCAGCGAAATTAAATCTACGCACAGCCTTTAGAGGTTTGCACTTAAAGTTCAGGTTTGTACTGTAGTAACACAGTATTATTCACAGTAGTGAATGTTGTCTAATACGCAGCATTTTTTTGAAGCAATCATTTTACAGTTTGCTTACATTGTTGCCTTGATCTTATCAACTATCATGTGTGATGCATTTGCTTTTTTGCAGATAAGTTTGCCTGTAAATGAGGTGCAGGTGGACAATCTTAATTTTTTAAAATTTCAAATCAATGATAAGTCTAGTGTTGCTTTTTTGTTTTCGAAAGGAACTCCTTTAATATTTAGTTATATACTCATAATTTAAAGACATTTGTCAAATAGATATGCTGGTTTTAAATTGATGTTAAATTGTGAGGGAATGCTAAAAAAAAATATAAAAAAAATTAAAACTTTCCTTGACACAGTGGAGGAAATCAGCCAGTGTGCAGATATTTTCCATCTCTGGTTCTGTTGATGTCTGAGTTTCTCTGACACTTTACCGGCAGATTTTTCTTTTCTCTCTTTCTACCTCAAACAATTTTTCACGACTCAATTGTCTTGTTAGGTTCGATATCTTTGCAGCTCACTAATCTATTTCTACTTTAGCTTCCATTCAGCCCTTTTCCACTGGAGTTACCTTCTCTTCATAACTGCCAAGTTTGACAAAACAGAATCTGCAGAGTGAATAAAATAACTTCATGATGCATTTACACATACTAAATTTAACTGCAACATGCTAACTAGTAGCTGCACATCTCCCACATTACGGAGCGGTTTCACCATGTAGCATTTACCCGTACAGAAACATACGCTAAAGTTAAAATAATGGTCACAGTACTTAAATTTGCTGCAAAATGTAAGTACTTATGTACTTATGGTGACTTAAAAGTCACCATATCTTCAGGAGAAAAAAAAAACACTGTAAAAAAGTTAAATGAATTGACAAAAAAAGTCTAGCTATGTAGTCTTCTATGATAAACCATTTCTTCAATCCATTGTTCCCATTGTTTTCTATGTGAGCACGCACATCGGCAGCATCGGCGTCGACACCCGGCCCTTTTTATTTTGATCTAATTTGCTTCACGCATCACTGTGGCACGACAAGGCCAGCGTGCGTTGTTCCAGCTCGCTAAAATATGTCAAACATCACCCCCATGAACCCCACAGTGAATCATTTCCAGTGTTACTGCTCGTTGTCAGATACGTGTGCTTTGAGTATGAGCTCTGCATATAAACGTTGAAAGGAAGAAGAAGAAAATCAGCTGCCTTTACATGAGCCAACATGCCCTCGTCTCATCTCATCCGTGGCCTTCTGTCCAAAACTGATTTTGCTTCCCCGGCAAACGTCAAGGCCATGGCAGAGAGGATGATGGGTAATTTCAGTCATGTAAAAGCCATTTCTCTTCAGCTCCCTTCAGTCCATGTTTAGCATCTTTCTTTTCTTTGGTGTGTAGATTTAGAGTGAGACTGGCAACCTGCATTAAAGCATTTACATTGGGGTGTTGTGGTGCAACGTGGTCATCTTTCACGATTTCAGTCCTTCATGGAAACGTTTGTTTTGTTCAGATGATTTCTTGCAATCTGCATTTACATACAGATACAGAGTCACCGCACAAGTCCCAGGCTTGAATGTGCACTCGCTGTTTGATGTCGCTGCTTCAGCTACGGCGCTAATTTTAACTACTTCTTACTAGGGCCCAACCGATATTATCGGGTGGCGCGTATTTTTACCAATATGAAATCCACAGAATGAACAAAGCATTTATGTTTTACATTTTACGTAAAATAAAGGATGTTCATTTTCTTAATTCAAGTTCTCTGGATCTATCTGGATTGTATTTGTGTTTTCTTTTCATTCATAGTTATTTCTGATAAAGTGTATGGTTAAGCTAAACTATCAAGCCTCAATTACATTCTTTGTCATGAAGGGGACTTCTACTACTTCATACATTGCCAGATAACTTAATCCACACATTAGTTGTATTAATAATTTAAATCTGTAAAAGAATCAAAATTTACAAATAAATATAGTGTAGTAGAAGCATAAAATATAATACTTCTACATAGGAAGAAAAAACACTTGTTCTGCTCGTTTGATGCCAAAATGAGTGAAATCCACGTATGATTGAGATTTGTGCTATAACCGATGAAGATGATCCATTGGGACGTGTAAACGGAAGGTTGCCATTTAAGAAAGGCATCCGAGTGTCCTCACGAATATGCAATCAGTTTCTTTCCGACCTCAGACGTGAGGAACAAAATGGCTGCCTGCAAGTGTTGACGCATGCTGACATCATGGGACTTGTGCAGTGGCTTTTCCTCTGCTTCTCCAATCAGAGCTCAAACACCCCAATCTGGTAAATGTGCTTCATAAAGCTGTGCACCGTACAGAGGACATGAGCAGGCTGCTGCCCAGTCCGATCACTAATGGTTTCTGTTCTGCTCTTGCTTTGGACGCTTGCTGCATGCAGACGGCTATGACGAGGAAGGTATGTTTTCATTTGGATTCTTCTCCTTCAAATTTTGATTTCTGTTTTTCCCTGTCGCTGTCGGTTAGGGAGTCTCTCACCCGAGAATTATTCAAACTGTGTGCATTTGTTTGTTTCATGAGAGAATTTACCCATCTAGTCTCAGCGTCAGCGGACGCAGGTGGATTCAGAAATGCTGAGTCATGGTTTTTTGGGCACCTCTCTCATCTCTGCTTCTTCTCTTTTTTGCATGAATGTGTCCTGCCAGAGGAGGGAGATCAAGATGGTAGTTTGTATTTCCTGCTGAGTCGCTGCTGCTTTGCCTGCATTTTCCTGTTGTCTGTTCCTGTTTATTCTTTATTTTTTGGTTTTTAAGGTCCCATAAAAATATAAAAACCTAATCACAAACCTCCCGATCCCAGTTGAAAAATAAAAAAAACCATTAACAGTAATTACATGAAGTCTCACGTTGTGATAGTGTGCGCTACCGTATGTTCATCAAATCAAACTATTAAGTAGTTTATGTGGTGATTCATGACACAGTGTACTGATCCTGATTAGCAATTCAAATGTCTCTGATCGTATTGGTTTGATTTACAAACTAATGGACAACAAATTAACATTGTGAAAAAGATGAGTTATTATTATGTATCAGTGGCCTCATTCCTGTGGACTAACCTTTACTTTGCACAACCCTCCAAAATATTGGTTGAATAAAATCGTACCCATTCGTTCCAAAAATTAGACCAAACATATTTAAAAAATGATAATTCTGATGCGTTCAAACTTGCGATGAAATTATATGTCAATGTCACAATTTGATGCAAAGACGGCAGTAGATGGAAAATTACTTGCTCCAGGTGAAATATTTGACCTTGTGCTAAATATTGGCGTTAGCCAAAGACAATTAGCGCTGAGTTCCTCCCGACGTCACTGACGTGTTTTCTCGCATTCGTGACAATGAATATAAATGATCCTGCGACCAAACTCGTGCGAGTACCGCGACGGGGAGTTTCCCTTTGCGTTTTGCGTTTGAGCAGTTGGCATTAGGTTGAGAAGACTGGAGGACTGAAAGCTTTTGATGTAGCATTTGTCTCACGTCTACGATTACCTGACCAACAAGAGTTCGGTCAAGGCAACAACATGTTGACCAACCAGTCAACTACTGACTCCTGCGCTCGTGTTCAATTTCAGGAGCATTGTTTCAACCAGTATTACTGTGTTTGAACACGGGAAACGGAGGCTAACGCAGTAATTAGGCCACTGGTGTTGGAAAGTAGTGCTAGACTTAAGACACTCACATTAGAATCTACTGGAGGTGTGGAACAACTTGCAGCCCTCAGACTTACAGTAACTCAGCTTGTCCACATGGATTTCCCCCCTGATTAACCAGCAGCTCTTGAGACTTCACCTCTCTCCGTATTCGTGTCTCTGACTGTCTGATTTCTCTCTTCTCTCCTTTAACGCTGTGAAACCAGAGGAGAAGCCGAAGTTCAAGTGAGTACATCGTCGACAGCCTGTGGTTGCAACATCATGTATATATACCTGTGAGTTATTCGTCGGTACAATTTGCGTATAATGTCCCTCAACAGACCGAGTGCTCCGAAGATCCCTGATGGCGACAAAGTGGACTTTGATGTAAGCAGAACGTGTTTTTGTTGACTGATATATATCCGGGGAAAGTGAACTGAATCTCCCTTCAAACCCGATGCCTACAGTACAAGGAATGCGTTATGAAGGGTTCGGCCAGACAAAAGACAAAGTTTTGAGAAGGGATTTAAAAAGCAGTGACAGATGCAGCAAGTGTAATCTCCACAGGTAAGTCATTCCAGAGTTTGGAGCCTGGACGACAAAACCAGTCTCGGAACAATGGCACCCAGACTCATTAGAGTTAGTAAATCCTTGATGTAGATTTGGCCTTGGTTGTGCAGAGCCTTAAAAGTCAACAATAAAACTCTAAGTCAATAGGAAAACGAACAGGAAGCCAATGCAGCGAGGCAAGAATTGGTGTCATATGGTCAAGTCATCTTGACCAAGTATTAATCCCAGAAGCAGCAATTGAACGTGATGCAGGGAAGGCTGGGTAATACCTGTAAAGAGAAAGTTGGAACTGTCACCAACAAAACAAACACCTTCTAATCTCCCAGTGTTTGAGATAGTTTCATAACCTTCACAGATCTTGATTTCCCCCATCGGCTTGGGTTTGGGACCAACCTCTGGCCCATGTACTGTGACCAATGAGTGTCCAGCTCATGGCTTCTGTCTGCTTCTCACAGGACATCCATAAGAAACGTCAGAACAAAGACCTGGCCGAGCTGCAGACGCTGATCGACGCTCACTTTGAGTGCAGGAAGAAAGAGGAAGAGGAGCTCATCCATCTCAAAGAACGAATTGTGAGGTTTCACCCAAATAAAACAAGTGTCCCGCCGATTCACAAATATCTGTACACCTTAAAAACGCTTGCTTAATCTCTACGTATGGCAGCTTCACGTTCCAGTCTTTTGATTTGCCTCTTCAGGAGAAGCGTCGAGCTGAGCGATCCGAGCAGCAGAGGATCCGATCTGAAATAGATAAAGAGCGACAGGCCAGACGGGAGGTACGCAGTCTTGTGCCGTTCAGTCTGTGACTTCATTAGCTTCGGCGGTCGTGTGAGAGAATAAATCCCTTGTCAAATCGTGATATCTCAAAATTCATCTCACAGGCTGAGCGGCAGAGGAAGGAGGAGACCGACGCCCAGAGGAAGGCCGAGGACGAAGCCAAGAAGAAGAACGCGCTGAGCAGCATGGGATCAGGCTTCAGCAGCCACCTGCAGAGGGTGGGGCTTCGATTTAGTGGTTTTTGGCTGTTGTGATTTTTAATTTCTGCGTCAACAAACGCCGTGAAGACGTGGAGTTTGAACTTGTCGGACTTTTCTTTTTTTAGGCTGAAGGGAAGCGAGGCAAGAAGCAGACCGAAAGGGAAAAGAAGAAGAAGGTTCTGTCAGAGAGAATCAAACCACTGAGCGTTGAGAATCTCAGCGATGACAACCTGAGGTAATCGACGGGAGGGGGACTAATTCAATTCAAGACTTTCCAGACCATTTTTTACTCCACATAGAATCTTATTCAGCACATCAGTCATCTGGTTGTTTAATGAAGAAAAACAAGGCGAACAAGATCTACAAGTACACAAACTTATTACGACTATTGTAAAACATACTATAGCTGTTGAGGTCTGAGATTGCGACCCCTGAGTTGTTTGCCCTGTGATGAAATCAGAGGAGGCGGAGTCCGTCCATCTGTCTTTTACGGGTCCTGTATATTCCAGCTAATTTCCTGGTAACTGTCCTCTAATAGTCAGCTTAGTATCTAACCGCGACGGTGGATTTTGTTTGTCGATCATCCTCGATTAAGAATACCAAACTAAGAAAATTTCCAATACGGCTGAAAAGAACAGGTAAGTAATGTGCTAAATGTCAATTAAATCGATATTTACCAGTTTCCAAGCAGATCTATCATGTCACAAAAACTAATAATAAGAATTTTTGTCTGTCCGCTGAGTCTCATGAATATTGACAGTTTATGATCTTTTTCATTTACATTGTCCATAATCTCCTTAAAGCTAAAGTGTGAGATATTTAAAATAACTTATTAAGACAAATTGAATATATTGTCCGTAACTGTGTTTTCATATATGTATAATCCCTTGCAACAAAGAACCAATGTTTTTTAGTAAACTTTGAATGAGTTAATTATAGTTACATTAGGGGGACCCGACTTCCGTGTATGCCGCCATGTTTGCTCTGTCGTGTTGAATACGTTTGCCCAGAACAGACAAAACTGGTCCTGAGCTCTTGGGACGGGAGAAGAAGATTGAGGTGCTCAGTTGGTTGCAGTTTGCAACTTCACCACTAGATGTCATCAAATATTACCCACTGTAGCTTTAAGAACTTGAAAATAACAAGCAAGGACTTCACAACTGTGACAACTTTGAAGTAAAAAAATGACTGTTCATCTTTGGTTCTTTGTCTGTTTGTCAGGCAAAAGGCGAAGGAGCTGTGGGAGTGGCTGCACGACTTGGAGGCCATCAAGTACGACCACTGCGAGGCGCTCAAGAGACAGAGATATGAGGTCAGTGACAGAGAAGAGGAGATTCTGTATGTTTGTGCGTTCTTCTTTATCGTTTCAAAAAAACACATCTTTGTTTTGTGTAAGTCAGGAAAAGCCGTCTTGTCTTTCAGGTCATCTCTCTCCGAAACCGCATCGACGAGCTGCAGAAACAGTACGTGCACTCCCCTTTAAACTCCTGTTTCCATTTCGCATTCGTTTGTCATCTCACATATGACCGTCGTTGGATTTATTATCAAAATGTTATTATTTATTGTGTGTATTTTCGTAGTTTAGCTACGTATGACTGGGGGGCGCTGTAGCTCCAATTGAAAGTCCCTTTTATTGTCATTATTATCGCTCCAAAATCAAATATAATTCGTTTCTTTTCAGAATTCCTTTATTGTTTGTGTCCTTCTCGATGTGTTGATATTCCGGTATGTTGGGATATTTGAAGTGTCGACGTTCAGGTCTGACTCTGTTTTTGCGCTCTGCGCTTTGCAGCAGCAAGAAGGGAGCCGCCTCGCGCCGCAGGAAGTGAGCGTTCCCTCGGCGACAGGAGCGGCTGAAACATCAGCGACACCCACATCAACAAGTGGACGTCTTAACGCGTCTTAACGTGTTCTGGACAAATTTAACCCTGACAAAGAAATTTTAAAAAGTGTTTGTGTTAAAAAAGGAACATTTGTAACAGTTCCGACAATAAAATGCCAGAATTATTCATCCTCCAGTCTGAATGTCCAAGTTTGTATCCATTAATATCTATCTGATCAATATCATTGATTAGCTTCCTGTGAGTACACCAGTAGTTAATGCAACAAAACCCCAACACAAAATAAAGAAATGCCAGAGAAGATTGTGTTTTTTATTAATTTCGTTTGACTGTTTTTATTATCTAACAAATCTGCGTCTGAAGTGTGAAAAAATTCCAGATGACTGAAGACTATAACTACAATTGTTTCACATTGTACAACATATTGTTTTGAATCATACATTTGTCATGTTTTAATATTAGTAATTCATGTTGTAAATTCATATTCATTTTTTATTACCTTGACAAAACTTTCGTAAGAAATTGAATAACTAGGTGGAAATCATAAAACTTTTCAATTCATAAAACCCCGGAGAAAAAGCAAAAGAAATCTGACCTCAAATCCAGTCAAAGCTTTCAACTGCGTCCCATTGTTTTCATTAACACTTGGAGTATTATTTTTACTTTCCTAATATCATAAATTGTTAGTAAGACATTTATGGTAATTGTGCTGTTTATTTTGGGTTTCATTCCTGTCCCCTACAGTAAAACTAGCTCAGTCTTAAGTGTTGCAAAAGTTTTGTTGCTGCATGTCACATACAATGGAAATATCCTACATTTTAATATATTTTTTAATAACTATAACTTTTCATGGGCCCCAAAATCAGAGCCTAGAAATCTAAATGCAAATGGATATTAATCAATATTAGTACCGGCTCCTGAGGAGAGGAGCTCCTGTGCAAAGGTTTTTTCCAGGACGTTAAGGGAGTAAAAGTAAACGTTCCATGATTCATTTGCTAACAGGAAGTGGTAGTAAGGTCAACAGTTCATTTTATAACCTACATCCATTGGCAAAATCAGATCACTTTCAAAATCAGATCCTTTTTTTTGTAAAATAAATACATTTTATCAACGTGTTCATTCACTGTTCAAATAGTAAATTATAATATCCACTTATTAAAATGTTCAAATAAACAACAGATGTTTCTTTGGGGGGGGGGGGGGGGGTCTGGTGCCACCTGCCATGTGTTTCATACACACTCTTATGAATAAAATTAGGACAGGAAGTCAGAATATATATATTTATTTATTAAGATGCCATTCACTCATAAATAATATATAGAAACATATGACACAACAATCCCAGCATCCTGTGTGTGTGCGTGTGTTTGTGTGTGTGTGTACTATGAACACGCCGCTCTTATATACATATGTACAAAATGATCCTTGGTAATTATGTCTGCAGCAGAAATGAGTAAAAACAAAATATTCTCCTCCCTCTAATCCTACATAGTATTTATACATAGAAGGAGGATCTTTATATTTTAATAAAACATTTTCTCCTGATGAAATTTGTCGACCACACAGCAGCCAACCAGGTGACTGAATCCTGAAGCACCAGCCTGAAGAAACTGTACTGAAGCGTCAGAGGAAAAGTCCTCACCCAAACGGAAGGAGAAAATCAATTTAGAGCGATGGTATGAAAAAGCTATCTTAGCTCCAACTGTAGAAGGAACATTGAAGTGTTTTGAAAGTGGAGGGAATAAGTCTTGTCTCTGCTCCGTCAGGCTCAGAGCGGCTCGTACATGCTGTTGGGTTCAGCGGAGGGCCTGGAGACGGCAGGGCTGGTCACAGGTGATCCGGGGCCCCTGGGGACCACGCTGTCTCCGAGGGGGACCACGGCGGGCTCTGTGCTGATCCGCTGTACGATGCTGGACAAACAATCCAGACTGGAAAGGACGGACGGTTTGGTGCTGCTGGAATCTGTAAGGGAGGAAACAGAAAACATCAGTTTTGACTCAGGTAGGTAGGCAGATAAGAAGGAAGGAAGGAAGGTAGGTAGGTAGGTAGGTAGGTAGGTAATTAAGTAGGTAGGTAGGAAGGATGGAAGGAAGGTAGGTAGGAAGGTAGGAAGGTAGGTAGGTAGGTAGGTAGGAAGGTAGGTAGGTAAGTAGGAAGGAAGGATGGTAGGTAGGTAGGTAGGTAGGTAGGTAGGAAGGAAGGTAGGTAGGTAAGTAGGAAGGAAGGAAGGAAGGATGGTAGGTAGGTAGGTAGGTAGGTAGGAAGGAAGGAAGGAAAGAAGGAAGGTAGGTAGGTAGGAAGGTAGGTAGGTAGGTATGAAGGAAGGTAGGTAGGTAGGTAGGTAGGTAGATAGGTAGGTAGGAAGGAAGGTAGGTAGGTAAGTAGGAAGGAAGGAAGGAAGGAAGGAAGGTAGGTAGGTAGGAAGGAAGGAAGGTAGGTAGGTGGGTAGGCAGACAGGTAAGTAGGTAGGCTGGTAGGCAGGCAGTTAGGTAGGTAGGCAGGTAAATAGGTAGGAAAGTAGGTAGGTGGGTAGGAAGGCAGGTAGGTAGGAAGGCAGGCAGGAAGGCAGGTAAGTAGGTAGGAAGGTAGGTAAGCGTACTTTATTGATCCCAAACTGGGAAATTCCATAGTAGTAAAGGTTATATTAAATGGGTCAATAGTCTTATTTCAGTACAGACAAATGATATCAAAAGAAAATTTGTAAAAATTGTCAAATCATCGTTGAATTAGATGACATATTAAAGGACAAATCTGCGTATTACAATAATTCCAGAGGCGCTCAGTCATTTTAAAGAAGAATCAAGTCACATTAAATGAGAAGTATGAAATATTTAAGGAAAAACTGTCACATGAAATAAAACTATTATTAGTAGTTTCTGCTAATCATTAGATTAGTAGAAACACATCATTTATAAAGGGGACCGAACTGAAACTGACCGTATGTTGTCTGGCCGCAGTAGGAACCGTCACTGTTTTCACTTCTGGTCGAACACGGAGACATGAAATCCACCTGGAGGCACAAATCAATCAATCAGTCAACGAACCAAACATTATTGATCCAATAGCAGACACAGGAAACTTTTCTTAAATTAGGATTTTATTTTAACTGTAAATTTAGCAGAAATAATTGTAATGCGGAGTTTAATGTGATTTTTGGCTGCCGTTTTAACATCAAGTCCTTTTAGTCTGTAAAATATTTAATGTGAGTCTTTAATACACTTTAAGGCAACTCTTCGTTTGACTTGTTAACTAATAAATCTGAGACGTTTATCGCCACAGAGATTTTCAAGTGTTGAGAGAACGGATGAAAAGAACCCATTTTGAACTAAACAAAACCTCTCCCCTGCACGTAACTTAATAAAAATATGTTTGGACATCTGATCAAGCATTTGTCTGCAGCAATCTGCAGCATATCTAAATGTTAATTTAGGCTTTCAACACTTCAAATGAAGTGTCCATTCGTCAAAATTAACCACTGTGGCCAGAAATAAATACCCCCCCCCGACACATTCTCTACATTTCACGAGGCAGCACATGAACTCGTCAGCTGTTTCTTGGCCCTCACCGTGCCATCGGAGCAGTTGGAGCGGGGGCTGGAGGCGTCCGAGTCGCCGCCGTAGTGTTCCAGGGGCGGGTAGAAGGCGTCCTCCTGGCCCGTCCTCAGCAGCGCCTGCAGGGACTCGATGTAGCTGATGGCGTTGCGCAGGATGTCGACTTTGGGCAGCCTCTGGTTGGGACTGGAGGCCGTGCAGCGCTTCAGGGTCTCAAAGGCGTCGTTGACTCTGCCGAGCCGACGCCTCTCCCGCATCGTCGCCGCTTTTCGTCTGTCTTCATTTGTCGTCTTCCTCTTGCAGGCCTTGCAGGCCCACAGCAGGCAGTGTCCTGCCTGGTGGAGGCCCCCGGGGGCCCGCACATGCTCATCCTTCGCCACGTGGTGGTGGTGTTGATGGTGATGGGGGTGGTCTTCCGGCTTCAGCAGCAGCCGAGCGTCCAGGTCGTCGAAAAAGTTCAGGTCACTCGTGCTGAAGCAGGGGTCGTCGTAAAGGTCGTCGGCTGGGGAGAGAGGGAAGGGAAGGTCGGACATGTCCATCGTCATCTGCTGAGGTTTCCCCCGAGAGAGGCAAGAGGGCGAAGAGGAGATAGAAGGTTCTCCAAAAGTCCCTCTGATAACTTTTTTTTTTAAAAAAAGGATCCACAAAAATGTCTGTTTGTATTTGTCAAACTAGAAAGTGTGAAATTATCTTTTTAAAAAGAGCAAGGGAAAAGAAAGGAAGCTCTTTCTTAACACTCAGCTGACCTGAGTAAGAGAAGCAGAAGAAGTCTTCAGAGAAGTGACGGTGATTTTAAAGGGCCAGTCTGTGTAACTTCACCTCCCTTAGCTGCAGCCTGTCTTTATGAAGGAGTCAGAGTGTAGGCGGGGCTGTGGTGTCAGTGACCAACGGGCTGGGAGGTGAGTGTGTGTGTGTGTGTGTGTGTGTGTGTGTGTGTGTGTTGGGAGTGGTGGGGTCACTGAGGTGAAACTCAGCAACAAAAAGGAAGCAGTAAAAAAAAAGGCCTATCTAGTCTTAACAAATCATTCAGTCTGCAGTTGAAGTTTGTAAAAAAAACAACAACATATGTAACGTACTGTATTATCTCATACGACAGCATCATTCAAATTCCCAAACTTTTTATTAAAAGTTTTTATAAAACTAATTTTTTTCTTAAACAACTCAGTTTTAAACTACAATGAATGATTAAAGTGTTACAGTATTTATGAATCAAATGCTGAAAATAATAATTAATCAATGACAATGCAGTTTAATGATAATTTCATCATCTAAGCAGTTGCACCAAAGCCCATGTGAAAATGTCATTATGATTTTCAGGCTGTTTTTTTATAACCACAATAACCACAATTAATTAATTTGGTCACAATTTACTGTCTAATTTCATATGATACAATAAATGCAGATGTAAATACAGTATACGTACCACGAGTGCAAAAAGACAAGCTTATATTTCATGGTCATGAAAATGTTTCTGCTGCAGCACCAGACAGCAGACTCTCGGCTGAAGCAGCAACACTGTTGATTGTTTTTAATAATAAAACATTATCATAACTGTCATTGATAATACCAGGATAGAAACAGTAACATAATTGTAAAATAAAATAAAAAATATAATCAATATTAGCATTTAAAAGTTGTTCTTTGTGTTTTAAAGTGAACTGAAGTTAGATTTATTTCAATCATTTTATTTTCATTGTGTTTTTAACACAATCTTTACAGATATTCGTGAGATTAACAGTGACACCATCTGATCTTCTGGTGTTAAAGTGTCTGTAATTGCTGCACTAACTAAAATATCAACCATTACAACTAACAGATACTTTTTAATAATTCCCCTCAGGGAACTTTTAATCATTTTTGGGGTTCTTTGTAAAAAGTGAACTCTTCGACTGCTAAGTGCTTCAGTCTGCTGCCCTGCTGAGGAGGTCGTGGGGTCACACAGTCGTCAGGTTCGCCGATCTGAAGTGGACGGGGTTTTAGGGTTTTAGGGTCATCGCTGGACAACAGTTTAGGACAATTTGTCCAAACAGGTGAAATGATCCAGGCTCACAGACTCACTCATTCTCATTAGTTTTAATGTTTGTTTGAAGTTGTCATCTGTTTTTTTTTCTTTCTATTTCTTTTCTATCAATGTCCTCAAGGGAGATCCATTTAAATTTACTTTGGTAACAATCTGACCCGATTGTAATTTAACAAACCCTAAACTCAAATAACTTGCAACCATGCAATATTTTATTTTACCCTAAACCCCAAAAGACTGGCAGAAAATTGGCTTTTATAGTTATATGATTAAGATTTAAATAGTTAAAAGTATTATTGCTTTTTTGATGAAGATGTGAAATTAAAAGTTTGGGCTGTTAAGTTGGACATTACAAGCAAGAGAATATGTTGGCATTCATAAGTCGACAGACATTTTACGATGGGACAGTACCTTTGATTTACTGTGGATATTTGCCGTCATTTGTGTTTATCTGTTGTTTTGCAAAAGTGAGATTTTTCACAGCTTCAGGGGAATAAAGTCGCGGTGTGGTACAGAACAGCTCACATCGCACACTCTTCACAGCTTAATGGGGAAAGCACTGCGTTAAATTTAGCAGCTCATGAAATCTAAGACGAGTGCCTTTCTTATTTTGGCAACCCCCCCCCCCCCCTCTCGACTCTCACACACCCTATGTTCCTTTGGGGCTCATTCAAAAAAACCAAAAGAACATGAACCCTTTAGCAGCAAAATCAAATGCTGCAGTGAAGGAATCCTTCTTGGAATGAATGTGAATTATTCCATAATCAAACATTTAACATGCAAGAGCAGGTTCACGTGATAATAGACAATATCCCACATATTTTAAAGAGTTGACTATGGCTCTCTACAACTGCACAGTAACATCAGTGGCAATGTCAGAACTGTGACAAGGAAAACTGTTCAAACTTCTATTTCATGGTATCCATAAGGAATTTAAGGAAAACTCCTTACATTTTGACCATTCTTTTAAATATTTTCGACTTATGTGATTTGGAGTCATACCTTAATAGTATACTTTTTGATTCATTTGTGTTGCTTTTTGAATAGAGATTGAAATCATA
This sequence comes from Scophthalmus maximus, assembly GCF_022379125.1. NCBI lineage: Eukaryota > Metazoa > Chordata > Actinopteri > Pleuronectiformes > Scophthalmidae > Scophthalmus > Scophthalmus maximus. The sequence continues at coordinate 1,834,448 of NC_061518.1, forward strand.
TCACGTGTGGGCATTAAGCCTCTGTTTCATAAGCGATTGTAATTTAAAGTATCTAATTCAGTATCACTTTCATCAGTCTCACTGAAAATGTATTCAACCTGTTTCTGAAGATTCTGATTTGGCACAATGCAAATTAATTGAATATATTTCTTTTTGAATATTCCAAGAAAAATCTAATTCCACAGCAGCGGTTGCTATATAAAATTTACACCGTCATGATTTTAACAAAGTTAAACAACAATTACGTTGCTAGCATGCAATAGAATAGATACATAAAAAATGCAAGTACAGCAGCGCAGGTTCTCACATCATCATCATCACTTGGTTTAGTCCATATCCATAAACTTCCCTTCTGTAGTCATTTTTTTTTTTAACTTTCTGGTTGGTAACCAAAAACTTTCACACCGTTCCCCTCACAGCTTACAGGATATGGTTCTTGGGAAAGCCCCCTAAATAAAACATAAATAGTGAATATAAAAAAATATTAGATTGTTGTTTTTTTTTTAAATAATTGCATAACATGAGCCACAAGGATTTTGATTTATTAGTTTTGGTGGGATTTTAAATGTTTTTGAATAAGGTTTTCCCATTTATAACCTCAAGCCTATTTGTGATGCGTCGTGTATTTCAGCCCGGAGAACAACACTAATAATCGATTTTTACCATCAACAACTTTATTTGCCAATGTTAATTGCCTTAATATGTCTTGGCGCTCTCAGTGAGTCACTCCTGACCTTGTGATGCTCTGGTGTTCTGATGTTGCTGTTGAATGGTGGCCTCAGCACTACTCCCTCTTTCCTCCGAATGCTAATCACTAATGTATGAGTGTTATGCGTGAGAACAACAGTCCTCCACACTCCCACATACTCCCCCAGCTCTAATCAGTTATTAACATATTTTCATATTGGACAGACAGAGTTCAGTGTTTATTGTGTGCATTCCCACTTTAGACCAGAAAACTGTGGAAATAAACCTTCTCGTAAATTCTAATTGTATATTTGTTTTCCCCTGTTGAATTCATGAAACCGTCCAATATTTCCTTTGAACAGAAAGGCTAATTACATTTAGCATGTATGGCTTCAGGCTAGCAAAATTATTTGGTTACAATAATTACCTCATTGTTAGCTTACTGGCTGCAAACATCAGCTAGCAGAGAAAGTGTAGGCTATATAAGTGGAGCTACTTAGCAAGACATTAGCTAACATTAGCAGGGCTAAGCTACAGCCAACCCCAGTAAAGCTAACACAACGATAGCATCCAACATCAGCTAACATGGCAGAAAGCTAGCTTACATATCTTCCGTCTCAATTAAGTAGGAGGAGATTTACCAGCTAAGAAGACAACTTTTCATCTGCTTAAAAGAATCAAATTATATAGAAAATACCATCAAAATAGTGCTATGTATTTTTAAAATGATCTTTTGGGTTTTTGAAAAATGATCTTTTAGGGAGTATTTACTTTAATTAAACTGATAATAACCTCTGTAAGGCAGCTCATTGCTGCCACAGCAGAAAATTCAAACCGATGCGCTTCCGTACGTCCGTGACTCAAATAAATGCTCATATACTGTGTCAGAGGCACAAATTGATGTTAACTGCCTAATCCTTTTTTCTATCAATAGCTAAACATATATTTTTTGAATCACTCTTGCATCACCAAAACTACAGGGATTCATTTTGCAGAGTGAGTTTGAAGGTTGTTCTTGAAGGACCATCACAGTGATTTCCCAGCTGGCTCTGTATCGTATCATCTGTCCTCATTTCAGATTTTCTTTGGTTTTTAAGTTAAGCCGAAGCGCTTAATCCCGTTTCCATCTCGTCTGTGTTACAAGCGTGTCACGTTTCATAAGGATCCTCGGTGTCCCACCAGGGACCTGATGCCAGACCGGTTTATAGGATGTGGTACCAGGAAGGGATATTTTCATTAGGCTGGTTAAGTCTATGTGTGGTTAAGGGGGTCTGGATCTTCTGCCTTTGTGCTGGATTTGATTTGTATATGTATATAAAAAAAAATATGGCGATTTCTCACATTTCTTATATTGTTTCATGATGAAATATTCTAGTTTTTTAATCAACATATCGTAATTATGATAACAGCGGCATGGAGTCATTGATTATTCTGTGAATTATTTTATTTATTTATTTCATAAACCTTCTTTGATTTTTTACCATTTACCCAATAACGTAAATTTACTGTGGCTCTTGTTTTGTTAAAGTCTGTCCCGGGTCAATTGCCGCTGTTGTTTGTCCATCATGTGAAGACAAACGAACAGTAAATCTCACGGCCCTGTCACCTGTCGTCAGCGTCGACCATCAAAGCTCAAACGAGGAAACCATGAAGCCCCGGCCTGATCTGATCTGCTGCGAGCGGACGCGTTGGGACACGCCGGACAGGGCGACAGCCTGCCGGACCCGGATGTGGATTCCAGATGGACCGGGGGCTCAGAGGGAGTCCCCAAACACAAACACACCGAACACCCCTCCTCTGTTTAATGGCTTCTGTCCATGACTTTTGCCTTGTGATGTGTTCACATGACACTGTCAGAACTAGTGGGTCAAGCATCCCCAAGAAAAGAGACCTGACAATTCTGGAAAACTTTCAAATGCAATTTTTGTTTTATAATTCCCCCTGTGTAATACACAAAAATAAATAATTAACTTAAAAACAGCCTTATGTGCCATCATTTCTGTAAATAGAGGCCTAAAGATATGGGGTTTTTTTAACTCTGGAAGTATTGTATTTATTAATTATTCAATCACTTAATTTTTCTCGGCCTAAAACAGGTCAGACTTTAAGACACTATAACAATTGGTAGCAGCAATTTAAAAGCACATCATGTATTCATTTAAACTAAATAAGGTAACCGATGGAAAAAAATTAAAATAATAATAATAATACTAGTACATGACCTCTGTGTCATCATTCCCAATCAGGTGACTCATGTTTTCACTACAGTGTCATATGTTTTCTACTTTTTTTGGTTTCACTTCTGTTTCCAGGAAACAGCTGTACTCCTGCGCCACGATGTAAATAAAGACGGGGCGACGTGACGGCTCCTCAAAAGTGAAGCCGAATCCTCTGGGTCGCCCCCTGGTGGCATGTGGCTGCAGTATAGGTCATAAACCCTGCCTCCTGGATGAAACCAAAAATACATAAAATCAAAGCACATGCCAAATTTTTTTCCCAACGTTGTCTTGACGTTTATCATCTTATTATATTCTGGGGATATGTGAAGCGTTTGGATCTAGTTCCTCTCAACACCCACGCATCATGTTGGTGTGTCACACACTCTTGGTCAGAAAGTTGTGAATCACCCCGTACTGTAAATCTCAGAATGCACCACATCCGGTACATACTGACGGAAAACAACTCTCAAATCTCCCAGCGTTCTTCCCAGTTGTGCGATTCATCACATCCTGCGGCCTCGTTATCTTTCACTGCACCGTTCAAGCGTCACATTTAGGAGCAGACGTACAAAACACTTTTTTTCGCCGATTAAGAGCTTTTTAGTGTTTAAAAATCCAAAATGCCATTTTTAACTGTAGAGTCTTTTTGCATCTTCACAGCTGTTGGTTTTTCTCAATGCAGCAGGAACCACAACTACCCTGCAATTTAAAAAAAATATGAACCGCATTTAATTTGATTAAATGTTTTGGAAATATTATGATTAAGTGTATTATTATCTCAGAGAAGTAGGAACCATATGTCTAAAATGCGAACCAAACATTTAAGAGACTGGAGGTAGATTTCTGTCCAATGAAATTGTCCTGTCACAAAAGGAGATTTGAAAATTTGCAAGTCAAAACATAGAGAACTTTAAATTAAACTCAGGCAAAACATGTCTGAAAAGTCTTATTTTTTACATTCTGGCGCATCATTTTTCAATTCTATTTATCCCTTTATCTTTTTATAAAGCTAAATAGTACTTGTTTTACTATCATTTCTGTATTTATATGAGCTTTTATACAAAATGTTGAACTTTTTATAAATACAGTCTATATTAATTCATTTGCAATTATCTTTTTACTCGCTTTGAACCGTGATATTTCTGATATTTAAATTCTGAGCATAATTTCCTGCAGTTTATTTATAACAGTATAATGCTTGTTAATCAATGTATGGGCCGTTATATATATATATATATATATATATATATATATATATATATATACAGTATGTCTCGTTACAAACTTCATAGGAGAGGGTTTCATGGGTTTCTGCTTGGGAAAGCAGTTTGTGTTCAAGATTTAAAAGTGCCATATGAATAAAATCTATTATTTGTACTTGTAATATTTGCAGCGAATGTTTCCACAGCAGAACCTCATTCACCAGAGAGAAATGGCGCTGATCAACCTTTACGTTTATGGGGACTAAAGCTGGGAAAAGTATGAGCCAATTGCACGAAGCCAAAGTAAATCTGAACGTTTCCCTGAGCAGCTGCCGCCTGTCGTGGCGACGTGACGGAGGGGAGGAGGCGGAGTCTGACAGGTGCACAGCTCCTCGCTGGTCGGGCCGAGCGACGCTGCCACCGTCTGACCTGCCACTTCCTGTTGCGCGGCGAGGTGGTCGACCTCTGGACACGCTGTGACGGGCACGACTAACTGCTCTAATGGGATGTAAACAGCCTGCTGGGAGGAGCACACACACACACACACACACACACACACACACACACACACACACACACACCTACAGATTGGTTCACCATGCTGTGCCTCCACCCTTCACTGACTCAACATTGCACAGATAGAATCTGAAAATCTGGTTCCATTAACCCGCTATTTCATCTGCACAACATCCAATCACAGAGCTGTGTGTGTGTGTGTGTGTGTGTGTGTGTGTGTGTGTGTGTGTGTGTGTGTGTCTTCTGCCACATCACCTTTAACTATACAGAAGCTGAGGATGTCGCGTTTCACAAAACCGATGACGCAATCTGCGACTTCAAATCAGTTCACTCTCAGATGTCAGACGAATTTTGAAATAAGGGAAGAGCAGTGTGGCCGACTGGTCAGGACACGGAGACGTTACCTCACTGAGGGCTTTACAGTTAGTACATGACGCATCACAGTACAGTAACTGTGCTGGGGTGTTGAAATTGCAACGAAATAATAGATACGTCTGTCAGTGCGGTTGTACACGTCAGGACAGTGTGGCCGCGGGATGGATATACGGTTTAATGCTCGTCTTTCTCACAGCTGTGATACTCAAAGGTGTTCAATTAATAATCAGAAACGCACAGACAAATAAGAACACAGCATGTTTGGTGATTTGCCGTTGTGTTTTCTCATGGTCATCGTGTGTTTTTCGTGGTTGTGATTTGGACTCACGTGTGGGACTGACAAAAGTTGTGTTTCGAGAATTGGATCTTCTTCACGTGTAACTCCCCGGTGTACAGCAGCACGTGAGCTCCCTTCAACATGACACTACACCACACGTCGGCTAGATGTAACACCTCGTCACTTACTGTCCCCGTGCTCTGAACGCCGCGGGTGTTTTCCTAAAAGATTGCCGGTTGGACCGTCAGTGTTGCGCGGACGCCGCAAGACCCCGCTCGTCCGAGGGAGCACGAGAGCAGGCGGCGGGTCGCCACACACTCTGGTTACGACAGAGCAGCACATTCACACACTGTCATCAGAGGCAATTTAGGGCTGAGTGTCTTGGCCAAGGACGGGAGGAGGCGGGGATCGAACCACCGACCTTCTGGTAAATTGATTATTCTCAAAATACTACAACAAAATACTACAAAGTACTAATACTTGCCGCGGTCGCGCGTGATGAGCTCATCGAAGGTCGGAGCGATCACTGATCAATATTCACACGAATGCATTAAATTATTTATCATTATCATTCATGGTCGTAGCATAGCATGAAAGTTGAACGTGGCCGGTTATAGTTTCACGTCTGCGTCTCCACACACACACACACACACACACACACACACACACACACACACACACACACACACTCACACCACTCTGTATTAGATTGACACGATACTATCGTATGTGTAATGTTAACAACGATATCAATGATTCACGATTATCATGCGTATGGCAGTATCGGGACGTTGACTCCTGCGGTTGGGAGAAAAGTGGTGTGAAGGCCTCAGCCCCTCCAAGTGATTGAGCCAAGTGATGTCGCTTGAGTCTCGAATCTCCGACCAAACAGCTGCGTAAAGTCCAGGTGCATTGTGGGTAATGTAGGCCCCAGGCAGGTGCCAAGGAAAATATATATATAGTTTTTTAATTGTGCATCGTTGCACTTTTTTCTTGAGTATTTTATTATCCCCTCCACTTAACACTCATTATAATACATTATACTACATTATACCACATTTCATTGGTGGATATTACATTTTTTCCTCTTCTTAACACTGAGTATACTACATTATAATACATTATACTACATCATACCACATTTCATTGGTGAATATTTAATTTTTTCCTATTCTTAACACTCATTATACTACATTATAATACATTATACCACATTTCATTGGTGAATATTTAATTTTTTCCTCTTAACACTCATTATACTACATTGTACTACATTTCATTGGTGAATATTTAATTTTTTCCTATTCTTAACACTCATTATACTACATTATACTACATTATACTACATTATACTACATTGTACTACATTTCATTGGTGAATATTCAATTTTTTCCTATTCTTAACACTCATTATACTACATTATACTACATTATACTACATTATACTACATTGTACTACATTTCATTGGTGAATATTTAATTTTTTCCTATTCTTAACACTCATTATACTACATTGTACTACATTTCATTGGTGAATATTTAATTTTTTCCTATTCTTAACACTCATTATACTACATTATACTACATTATACTACATTATACTACATTGTACTACATTTCATTGGTGAATATTCAATTTTTTCCTCTTCTTAACACTCATTATACTACATTATAATATATTTCCTTTTGTGAATATTTGACTTTTCACTCACTCATTTTTATGCCAATCCCAAAATTGTCAAGATGAGAAAATAAAAACGTTCTTTGTGCGTCTGTGACTTTGGTCTCACGTCTCCTCTCCTCGTCTTGACAGTTTGCCTCTTAGACAATGCGAGACCAGAGTTGAGACTGTAATCAAAGGGGCTGAAGGAGAATCCCCTTCTCTCCTTGTGAGTTCATCACCTTCAGGCTGGTGGTGGCGGTGGAGCAGCCTCTCGGCCCCCCGCCACGCTTCACCGTGCCCCCCCCCCCCGGTCTTGAGAACAGATCAGCTCTTCGCTCCTCTCGGGGGGTCGGAGGTTAAATCAATTCAACCTGCTCTCTCTGTCCCGGGGCCGCACCCCAGCCACCAGGTCACTTCCTGTAGAGGGGACAAATGTCCAGCCGCCCTGCTCCTCGCTCCCCGGTCTGTTTTCTCACTCAGGCCGAGACTCGGCCCTGTTCAAAGACTCGGGGACAAAAGGGCCGGTGATTGAAGTGGCGACGGCGCTGATGTGTTTTATGGCCCGAACAGGAAGGAGGAGAAGCGGAGAGCGGGACTCGTCAGCTCGTCGCTGTCACAACTCTTTCTCCCGCCCAGAGTTCGGAAACTGTCGCGGAAAAGGACCTGCTGTTTGTTTTGGACCGGGTGTTACTGTAATATCTAACACTGTATTACTGTAATATCTAACACTGTATTACTGTAATATCTAACACTGTATTACTGTAATATCTACCACTGTATTACTGCAATATCTAACACTGTATTACTGTAATATCTACCACTGTATTACTGTAATATCTAACACTGTATTACTGTAATATCTCACACTGTATTACTGTAATATCTCACACTGTATTACTGTAATATCTCACACTGTATTACTGTAATATCTAACACTGTTTGTTTTGGACCGGGTGTTACTGTAATATCTAACACTGTATTACTGTAATATCTACCACTGTATTACTATAATATCTACCACTGTATTACTGTAATATCTAACACTGTATTACTGTAATATCTAACACTGTATTACTGTTATATCTAACACTGTATTACTGTAATATCTAACACTGTTTGTTTTGGACCGGGTATTACTGTAATATCTCATACTGTTTGTTTTGGACCAGGTATTACTGTAATATCTAACACTGTTTGTTTTGGACCAGGTATTACTGTAACATCTCACACTGTTTGTTTTGGACCAGGTATTACTGTAATATCTCATACTGTTTGTTTTGGACCAGGTATTACTGTTATATCTAACACTGTATTACTGTAATATCTAACACTGTATTACTGTAACATCTCACACTGTTTGTTTTGGACCAGGTATTACTGTAATATCTCACACTGTTTGTTTTGGACCAGGTATTACTGTAATATCTCATACTGTTTGTTTTGGACCAGGTATTACTGTTATATCTAACACTGTATTACTGTAATATCTAACACTGTATTACTGTAATATCTCACACTGTTTGTTTTGGACCAGGTATTACTGTAATATCTCACACTGTTTGTTTTGGACCAGGTATTACTGTAATATCTCATAATGTTTGTTTTGGACCAGGTATTACTGTAATATCTCATACTGTTTGTTTTGGACCAGGTATTACTGTAATATCTAACACTGGCATTGTTTTTGACGCGACATTACGTCACGTCACGTCACGTGACGTTACATTACGTTACGTTAAGTTACGTTAATTTAAATGTTACGTTAACTCAAGTTATGTTAGGTTCATTAAAGTTACATTACGCTAAGTTAAGTTAAGTTATGTTAAGTTACTTTAAGTTAAGTTACATTACGTTACGTTACGTTATGTTGAGGTAAATGTTGCGTTAAATCAAGTTACATTAGGTTCATTAAAGTTACATTACTCTAAGTTAAGTTAAGTTATTTTACGTTACTTTAAGTTAAGTTATGTTACGTTACATTAAGGTTAATGTTGTTAAATCAAGTTACGTCAAGTCACGTCAAGTTCATTAAAGTTGCATTTCGCTAAGGCGGGGATGGACCTTCTGGTCGGTGGACGACCGACTCTACCCCCGAGGCCACAGCCGCCCGACGGTGTGTTTTATTTCGCTAAGTTAAGTTACGTTAGTTTATTTTTTAGGGATAATGTACAAACAAACAATGCAATTAAAACATCAAGATTTCAAAATGCAATGAATCCTGAATCCAGCTATGGATCCAAACTGTAGTCCTAGAGTCAACAACAAACAAAATATGGAAAAATAAATTCTCTCAAAGATACTTCGCGAAATGTTATCGGCGAGGCTGATTTATTAAAATCCATCTGTTGATATCACAGAGAAACATGAGGGGAAAATAAGTTGTAAAAGACTCAGGGAGCTTCATTGTTCCTGTTGTTCTATAATGAAAAGGCAGATTGAGTAACGGTCGAGCGACTTTCAGGGTTCGACCTCTATTTTTAAACATCAAACAAATTATTAAATATGACCCCATGATGATCCGTCTGTGGATCTGAGATAATCTGAGATAAAACTCTTGTGGATCCGTTGCTAACACACTCGGAGTCTGCAGCTCGGACACAAACATGTAGCTGTAATGTCGGGGGGGGGGGGGGTGCAGCTGTTGTAGCAGGATTACCAGAGCTCACACACACACACACACACACACACAGACACACACACACACAGACACAGACACACCACAGACACAGACACAGACACAGACACACACACAGACACACTCACACACACACACACTCACACTCACACTCACACACACACACACACACACACACACACACACACACCACAGACCCACACACACAGACATATACACACACACACACACACACACACACACACACAGACACACACACACACAGACACAGACACACCACAGACACAGACACAGACACAGACACACACACACACACACTCACACACACACACACTCACACTCACACTCACACACACACACACACACACACACACACACACACCACAGACCCACACACACAGACATATACACACACACACACACACACACACCACAGACACAGACACACACACACACACTCTCACACACACACTCACACACAAACACACACACACACACACACACACACACACACACACACACACACACACACACTCACACTCACACACACACACACACCACAGACCCACACACAGACCCACACTCACACACTCACACACACACACACACACACACACACTCACACACACACACACACACAGACCCACACACAGACACACACACACACACACACACACACACACACCACAGACACACACACACAGACCCACACACAGACACACACACACACACACACACACACACACACACACCCCTTCCAACGACTCCCTGCAGCAGAGGGAACTGTGGGAATGAATGTGGACGTCGGTCGAATCTGAAAACTCTGACGGTTGAAACGTTGAAACGTTGAAACGTTGAAGCGTTGAAACGTTGAAGCGTTGAAGCGTTGAAACGTTGAAGCGTTGAAACGTTGAAACGTTGAAACGTTGAAGCGTTGAAACGTTGAAGCGTTGAAGCGTTGAAAGGTTTTCTTCTGTCTCACCAGTCGAACTCCACGTGGCGTTCAGGAGCATGAATGTTGAGTCCTCCGTCCTCTTCGTCCTCTTCGTCCCCGAGCTCTACGCTCAACGTGGTGGATCAACTGTTTTACGAGCGAAGTTTAACTGGAGACCAGACGAGTTTATTTTGAATATCACAGACTCACTCTGAAAGAATCTTTTCTTTGTTGTAACTTCTGTTGACTCCTACTCACTTTCTTTAAATCTAATCTTTTATGTCTCTGTGGTCGTTCTGTATCCATCCTACTTTTTGTACTTTTGAATTTCTTTGCAGTCATGAGTTGGTGACATTCATTTTCAAGACGTCTGCAGTCAAATCTCTAATATCTTGTTGTTTGTTTCTTCTTTCTCTGTGTTTTTTTTTTTCATTCAGTCAAACTCATTTTGCATCTTTGTAGCTTCTTTCTTTTTGGTCATTTTGCTTCTTTGTGTCTGTACTTTCTCGTTTTGCATCGAGGTTTAGGTGTTTTTATTCTACGAGGTTGTGTTTTTGTGTCTGCAGTCATTTTGTGTCTTTATATTTCTCTTTGCAGTCGTTTAACAAGTTGTTGTACTTGTTTTGCACCTTTGAATTCATTTTGTGTTTGTCTCTTTGGGATAATTTGTGCCTCTGTCTTTAACTGCGCTCCGTCAACTTGAGTCAAGGGCCCAAGGATGACTTCATCTAGAAGTTCAGACGACAAAACGCGAAACAAAAAAACCCCAAACCGAGCCGGACGCACGAGCGTCGTCCGGTGACGTCATCGGCGAGTGTTGTGGGCGGCGGTCCGGAGACGCCGGCGGCCCCCGATTCCCAGTGCGTGACCTTCCCCTCGTCCCCCCTCGACGAGACGGGATCAGAGCATCAGTAAACAGCTGTTTTCCTTCTTGTTCCGTCCTTTTGGTTTCTTAACTTTGTTGAGAAACAAGTAAACATTATTACATCATTCTCATTATCTCTGCCCGACCTTCTTCCTGGGACTTGTGCGCCCTTTGACCCCCCTGTTGAGGAGAACCTCCCCTCACCTGGTCCAATGTAAAGTTGAACAGTGGAGATTCTCTTTCTGCGCAGAGCAAAGTGACGACGTGTGACGAAACACAGTTACTGACCCCGATCGACGGAGCAGGTCTCACACGGCAGCAAAGAGAAGACGGGGGATCATTTGAGCCTGACGACGTCCCGTCGGCCTCGGCAACTCGCCCCGCCTCAGGACCGACTCGGACACAAAGGGACCAGATTGCATGTCTGCCATAAAAGCGCCGGTCCCTGGACTTTGGCGAGTTTTCCCGGCTCAGTATCGTTTTTCCCTCCGTCTGCCGGTGCCAACGCGCCGCAGCATGTAATCGGCCGTGTTCGCGGCGTCTGGAGCAGATGGGCCTCCTCCTCCTCCTCCTTCCTCCTCCTCACACATCTGCTTTAGCAGTTGATTTGATACTGGACACGGGGGCTCCGGCATTAAAGAGGAAACATCAGCCTGGTCTGGACACGTCTGCTCCGTGGAGTCAAATGAAACCAGAGGAAAAACAGCAAACAGGGAAGCCGGGATCAGGATTTCATCAAGTGTCAGTGACGACGTGAAAACGGAGTTTCAACATGAAATGAAACTCCTATTAAAGAAAAGACGATTAAATGAAATGCAAGATTTGAATATGGAAACAAGCCTTGATTAAGAAGATTACATAAGAATAATTATCGCACTATTAGAGATATGCAAGTTGTTGACATCAGGATATTTGTATTTATTATTTACAGGATTTCTCATCTGTACATTTAACAGTTACACACACACACACACACACACACACACACACCCACCCACACGCGCGCGCACACACACACACACACGGTCCAGTTCAAAGAATAACAGCACAAAAGAAGAAATATTAGACATTAAGATTTTCTTTTGTCTTAAGTATAAAAACTGTGATGTGTAAATTTCACGTCAAGCATTTGATCAGATTTGATTTGGAATACTTCTTAATAAATCGTATTCCTGCACTTGCTCAGACTTTGTGTCCCTGTCAACCCTGTGAACGTCTGGCTCTCGAAAGCTCTCGAGTCTCATATTCATCATCGTTCATAATGATAAATAATAAGTGGACAAAACACAAGAGCAGAGACTTTGAGCTTTTAAAAACTGCATTCAGAGATTCAGCAGGATTCAACAGGTCACATCCGAGATTTCTTTTTAAATACTTTTTTAACTATACATAACATTCTATTCTTCATATTTTTCATGCACTTTTTGTGCAAATCAACTAATTTAAAATTATTTTTTTTAAATATACTGTATTTCATATTTTTGATGACACATCCTGGAAATAATGTAATTGATAGTCAGCAGAAAATCAATGGATTAAAAAAGTATATTTACATCAGGTCAGAGGTCGGGAACAATGATACTGGAGATTTTATCAAAATAATTGACAAGATTATTTTATAAAAGCTCCCATAATGAAATATGTACCACTGTTTTACTCTACGTACGTTTTATGGATGATGGATGAACGTGTTTGTTGTTTTTCATTTAAGCTCGTGATACTCATCATGATCAATTAATATTGATCATGATGAGTATTATTAATAAAGCTATTATTGTAATGGGGAAGGACTGGATATGTTTATATATAGATAGATAATGATGGATAATATAAATGTTTATTATTTTGAGAAAGACTGATGTACACAAAAGGCATCTTTGATTTTAATTTTTGATATTTATATATAGTCACATATATTCAATTATTACTATTTAAAGAAAATATTCGAAATAAATATTTCAATTCAATGAAACTTTTTTTAAGGGAACTCATTTTGTGAGTTGCAGATAATCTGTTTTAGATTTGGCCACTAGAGGGCAGGAGAACAAGCTGACAATCAAAATTTGAATAATGATTAAAATAATAATAAAAATCAAGGATACCATCATTTTCTACGGCACAATGGTCTGCTGTCTAATAAACAGATCACACAGTGTTTCAGTTTCACCAAAGGAAACATTTATTGAAAATGCAAAATATACATTTTTATGATACAGTCGAAAAAATTCCAGAAGTGTCTGTTTTTAGTCCACGGAGAAACGTGCATCTATAACGTCGCCCCTCGTATATCTGTCGTCTGGAATCAAACCAAAATCAAATCATCTGAACTTCAATAAATAAATAAAGTGCTCCACATACTGCTGGACTCAAATCACTGGCACTGATCATCTAAAACATATATACGTGTGTGTGTGTTTAATCAGTAGATATACAGTTTATTGTCTTAATAAAAAGTGAAATATCTAAGAAATTTGATATTGCAAATCATGTTTTTTAAAAGTTATTTACAAAAAATCGGCACGACAGGAGGAATCCTGGGAAATGTAAAAGACAGGATGATTAAACACCCTGTGTGCGTGTGTGTGTGCATGTGTGTGTGTGTGTGTTTCTGCGCGCGCGTGTGTGTGTGTGTGTGCGTGTGTGTGCATGTGTGTGTGTGTGTGCGTGCGTGCGTGTGTGTGCATGTGTGTGTGTGCATGTGTGTGTGTGCATGTGTGTGTTTTTGCGCATGTGTGTGTGTGCATGTGTGTGTGTGCATATGTGTGTGTGCATGTGTGTGTGTGCATATGTGTGTGTGTATGTGTGTGTTTTTGCGCGTGTGTGCGTGCGCGTGCATGTGTGTGTGTGCATGCGTGTGTGCGTGTGTGTGTGTGTGCGTGCGTGTGTTTTTGCGCGCATGTGTGTGTGTGTGTGTGTGTTTTTGCATGTGTGTGTGTGTGTGTGTGTTTGTGTGTGTGTGTGTTTTTGCGTGTGTGTGTGTGTGTATGTGTGTATGTGTGTGTGTTTGTGTGTGTGTGTGTGTGCCCTCAGGACCACTGGCAGGAGCAGTCGGTGGGCTCCTGGATGCTGTAGCTGACCCAGGTGGCGTTGCCGCTGCAGTAGAGCTGCACCGAGCGCCGCTGCAGCCCCGTCTCCCGGCAGCACTTGCAGAAGCGGGCGTACGTGTTGATGTTGTAGTTGTAGATGCTGGCGGACGGACACTTCCCGTCGCACGACACGATGTTCACCTGCAGGGAACACGGGAGAGACACACATGTTGAATCTGTGGCGTCCTCGTCTCTCCTGTTCAGCCGGAGACACTGGACTCGGATGTCAAATGTAAAGGAGACATAGTTTTTACTGTAAAACGTTTCCATGCGGTGACATCACCATGTTACAGAAGTGCATCAAGCATGTATAGCGGCTAGTCTGGACACGCCCCCCAATTACGGCAGGTGAAGTGAAGCGAGAAAAAAACTTGTGCGGTTGCGGTGGACCAATCGAAACAGAGTGGAGGAGCCAGCTGGCCAATCAGAGCAGACTGGGCTTCACTGGGAGGGAGGGGCCTTAAAGAGACAGGAACTCAAAACCAAGAGGCGCTGCAGGAAACTGATGAGTTCACTGAACATTGGAGCATGGAAACGTTTTACAGTAATAACCCGACATTAACATTATGAACCTGAATATGAGCCGAATATGCCTCCTTTAACATGAACACATTACCTTAGGAGACGTCCTGGGAATTTGTTAGAAAACAATTTAGGAAGATTAAAAACCTGCGACATGACACAACGAGACGCTGTAACGGACAGAGAACGCACCGGCCTGTTGCTGCGACAGTCGTTCTTCCTGATCGTCATCCTCACCGTCACCTTCTGACACGACTTTCCATCTTCTTTACCTGTTTTCACACCACAAGTCAGTCGGAACAAAGTTTGCGTGAACTAAATGTGGGGACACGGCAAACGCTGGGAGACAGAAGAGGAGGGGCACGAAGAAGAGCAGCGGGAGGAACGCAGGCTGTCGGATCATGCACGAGCTGTTTGAGACGCTGACGGACGACGAGTCCGATCGCGGGAGGGAGAGAAGGACAAGTGAAGCTGAGATGATGAGCAGCATCATGCAGTTACTATCGTGAACATCCAACGGCTGCAGACGGGATGAATGAAACCGACACACTCTGTGACAGTCACACGTCCGATCCAGATCCTTTTTGCAGCGACGCGTCAGTGCAGCGGCCATTTTGTTGGAGGTGAAGCTGAATTCATCACAACCGACCGTGTGTTCGGTTTGTTCCAAATACATGTATTATCTCCTGTCGCCTGGTTTTTAACGCTTCTTTTACTTTCTACCAGAAATGGTTGAAGCTTCACTTCAAAATGGCCGCAGCAGAGACGCTTCACACAATCAGGATGTGACGTCCGCGTGTGCAAACGTATATCTACGGCATTTGTGGCATTTTTGAAAAAGTAAAAAGCAGACATGAAATAAAAAGCCCAGCAGAGCATGAACGTGAAGCTGCGATGTGTGGCTCATGTTCCGTCAGTCGTTTCCTGCTCTAACCGAGGTCTAACAGGTCGGTTCATCTGTGATTTACAGTGGCCACAATTAAATATGATTCGTTTACAATTAAATATATTGAGTGTATTTAATACAAATCATTTGACCGACTGTGTTAAGCCTTTTTTTAATCCAAAAATACCAAACATTCGATTGTTTCCAGTTTCTCAGATGTGATCATTTCCTGCTATACTTTTTTAGTAATTTTAATAATAATTAATAATGGTTTGACGAAATAATAACAGAAATTTCTCTCTATTTTTTTCTTACTGATTTAACAATCAATCTATTAATCTAAAAATTAAACAGAAGATCAATTACTGGAACATATAACAATATTCAACCGTCACTGCTGATAAAGTTTGACCTCAAATACTTTAGGTACATTACCCTGATTATACTAACATACTTCTTTTCTTTAGCAACATTTTGGATGTTTTTTTAATTGTGACGGATTATTTTCAAGGTAACGTTCAAGTGAAGTTCAAGTGTTCACGTTTCAGAAAAGTCTGGTTTTAATTATTAAAGGAGGTACGGCGGCCCTGGAGTGCAAATCACAAAGGCGAATCAGAAACCATTGTGTGCCGTTGGGTTGTTCGATTTTGCCGTTGTGTTTCAAGATGGCGGCGCCCGCATCCCGGATATTGTGGCTTCATTTTTTCTACAACAAAGTAGAAAGTGGAGCTGCCTCGTCCATCTTCACGTACGGTCATCGACCGTCTTTATTGACAGACGACGGTTGGTTCGTACTGACGATGATAAAAATGCCTCACACTGTAGCCTCAGGTTTCCACACACAGCTCCCCCTGGTGGTGGTGGTGGTGGTGCAGCAGCAGCATGCAGATCTTCTACAGCATCTACATGTGTGGTGAAGAGACCCCGTCCCCTCCCTCCCCCCGTCACCAGCCCACATCAGTATCTACTGACACATGCAGACGTCTAAGCCCGACTACTGGGCCACTACCAACAGCACATTGTTGGCAATCAACAATGCACTGCCCCAGACAGTGCTAAGAGGGGGGGGGGGGGGGTGTCGCTCTCGTGTACATGTACAGTATCATGATCCAGGGGGAGATGGGCGGGGTTATGTTTCTGTCCTCTCAAGTGTCAATTTTTTTTTTTTTGGGGGGGGTGCGAAGTGAAGTGCAGGATGCCCCGCCTCCTTTGATGACATCGTTTGATGACGTCGTTACGAAGGAGGGGAATGCATCGTCGTACGAATACGAATGTTTCGTTCATCAGTTCTGTCTTTGTGGCGTGATGAGAATTTGAACGTGAGCTCACGCGGGACGACAGTTGAGAGGACTGTGTGTTTCCTGTGTGCGTTCTGTCCTCATTTCCTCGTTCTCTTTTTGGAGGGAGTACATTGTTGAACATCAACAATGGCACTGGCGAGCCTTGTTGTCTCTCGGTACCTCTTTCACAGTTTGTGTTAACTGCGGGAGTCGGGGGGCTAACGGGGAAAGGCAACAGGGGGACTCCGGTACCTGGTGGGGGATCGGTACACGATGGTGAGCTGCAGCACACAAACCACAAACCCACTTCTCTTTTTTCTCTTTTTCTTTTTGCGACACCGGGAGCCTTTCAGTGAGAGCCGCTGCAATCGCTCGGCGCCTTTTTTGCGGCCGCCGTTCGAGCGAAACGGACAAACTGAAGGGCGGGACATGTCGGGGACATGTGGGGCGGCAGGTGGAGGCGCCTCCTCGGTGTCGGCTGCGGACCTACAGCGCTACGCTCACTACGACGCCGCGGCCGCGCCCAGCTCAGATCGGACGTACTCACACGTTCTGCAGCATCCGTCCATGTAACTCACGACCGTTCCGCCCACCTGGGGGCAGACGAGAGGAGAGCACCAGCTGGTGAATATTCTACAGATTAATGCAACTTTTAAATAAAGAGTTATGAAGTTAATCTGATAAAAAACGTCCACAGCTTTGAAGACACATATAAATATATATATATATATATATATATATATATATATATATATATATATATATATATATATATATATAAAGACGAACCGCGACATATTTCAGATATGAGTGATACGTTTTTCTTCTCTTCACTTTCTAAACTCATTGCACACTAAAAATAAATCTTGTTATCGTGTCGTCCCACAGGTTTTCACAGTTTTAATC